>NW_006771160.1:0-26431 GCF_000442215.2 Lipotes vexillifer
TAACACTAAACCGTGCCCTAATCCTAACCCATACGCTCACACTAACCCGTGCCCTAACACGTAGGCTAATACTAAACCGTTGTTGTACCCTAACCTGTACCCTAAATCATCCCCATTCCTTAACCCTAACCCTAATACTTACCCGAAGCCTTACCCTGACCCATGCCCTCATCTTAACATGTAGGCTAACACTAACCCGTGCCCTAAAACATATGTTAACCCTAAACCGTTGTCGTACTCTAACCTGTACCATAAACCGTCCCCATTACCTAACCCTAACCCTAACCCTTACCCTGGGCCTTACCCTAAAACATGCCCTAAACCTAACCCGTACACTAACACTCACCAGTGACCTAACATGTACACTAATGCTAAACTGTTGTCGTACTCTAACCTATACCCTAAACCGTCCCCGTTCCCTAACCCTAACCCTAACAGTTACACTTAACGTTACCCTAAACTCTGCCCTAATCCTAACCCAAATGCTAACACTAACACTTGGCCTAACACGTACGCTAACACTTAACCATTCTTGTACCCTAACCTGTACCCTAAATCGTCCCCATTCCCTAACCCGAGCCCTAAGCCTAACGCTAACCCTAACCTTTACCATTAACGATACCCTAAACTGTGACCTAATCCTAACCCGTACGCTAACACTAACCCTTGGCCTAACACGTAAGCTAACCCTAAACTGTTGTTGTACCCTAACCTGTACCCTAAACCATCCCTGTTCCCTAACCCTAACCCTAAGCCTATCGCTAACCCTAACCCTTACTGTTAGCCTTACCCTAAAACGTGCCGTAATCATAACCCGTACGCTAACACTAACCCATGCCCTAATATGTATGCTAACCCTAAAGCACTTTCGTACCCTAACCTGTACCCTAAACTGTCCCTGTTCCTAACCCTAAACCTAAACCTAACACTTCCCCAAAGCCTTACCCTAACAAATGCCCTAATCCTAACCCATACGCTAACACTAACCTGTGCCCTAAAATGTATGCTAACCCTAGAGCATTGTCATACCCTAATCTGTACCCTAAACTGTCACCGCTCCCTAAACCTAACACTTACCCAAAGACTTACCCTAACCCGTGCCCTAATCCTAACCCATATGCTAACACTAACCCATGCCCTAACACATACACTAACCCTAAACTGTTGTCGTAACCTAACCTGTATCCTAAACCGTCCCCGTTCCCAAACCCTAACCCTAAACCTAACCCTTACACTTAGCCTTACCCTAAAACGTGCCCTAAACCTAACCCGTACACTAACACTAACCCGTTGTCGTACCCTAACCTGTACCCTAAACCATCCCCGTTCCATAACTCTAACCCTAAGCCTAAACGAAACCCTAACATTAACCCTTACCGTTAGCCTTACCCTAAAACGTGCCCTAATCTAACCTGTACGGTAACACTAACACATGCCATAACACATACGATAACCCTAAACCATTGTCGTACCCTAACGTATCACCTAAACCGTCCCTGTTCCCTAACCCAAACCCTAACATTTACCCTTAGCCTTAACCTAAATGGTGCCATAATCCTAACACATACGCTAACACTAACCCGTGCCCTAATACGTACACTAACCCTAAAGTGTTGTCATACCCTAAACTGTACCCTAAACTGTCCCCGTTCCCTAATCCTAACCCTAACCCTAACACTTACCCGAAGCCTTACCCTAACCCGTGCCTAGTACTAACCCGTACACTAACACTGAAGCCTGCCCTAACACGTATGATAACCATAAACCTTTGTCATACGCTAACCCGTACCCTAAACCGTGTCTGTACCCTAACCCTAAGCCTAACCCTAACCCTTAACCTAACACTTACCCTGAGCCTTACACTAAACCGTCCCTGAATCCTAATCCATAGGCTCACACTAACATAGGCCCTAACACGTACGCTATCCCTAAACTGTTGTCGTACCCTAACCTGTACCTTAAACCGTCGCCGTTCCCTAAACCTAACCCTAATCCTAACCCTTACCCTTTGCCTTAAACTAAACCATGCCCTAATCCAAACCCGTACCCTAACACTAACCTGTGCACTAACACGTACGCTACCCCTAAAACGTTGTCGTACCCTAACCTGTACCTTAAAAAGTACCCGTACCCTAATCCTAAACCTAGCCCTAATCCTAACTCTAACCCTTATCGTTAGACTTAACCTAAACCGTCCCCTAATCCTAACCCGAACGCTAACACTAACCCTTAGCCTAACATGTATGCTAATCCTAAAGCACTGTCGTACCCTAAACTCTACCCTAAACCGTTCCCTTTCCCTAACCGTAAACCTAAGCCTAACCCTGACCCTAACATTTACCCGAAGCCTTAACCTAAGCCGTGCCATAACCCTAACCCGTACGATAACACTAACCCGTGCGCTAACAAGTATGCTAACCCTAAACCGTTGTCGTACCCTAACCTGTATCCTAAACCGTTCCCATTCCAGTTCCATAACCCTAACCATAACCATAACCCTAGCGCTTTCCCTTAGCCTTACCCTAAATCGTGCCCTAATCCTAAAACGTACGCTCACACTAACACGTGCCCTAACACATACGCATGGGAAACCTAGAGTATGGTCCACCGTGTCATCGGACAACGTTCCTAAAATGCATCTCAGGTTACGTGCCCTGGAACTTGTGTTGGCCGTTCAAGATGCTTTCCTGACACTCTCCACCCTTGCAGAGTCAGTGCCTTTAACCTCCTGTGTGGCACACTTTGCAATTTCTGCATAAGATGGACAGGAATGGGGAGAACCAACGAGAGACTAGCTGTAGGTGTTTGGACGGGCACATTTAACTCTAAATTCCTACAAGAAAGAAGAATGAACCAAAGCCTCAGCATGCCGTGCCTAAACCAGACTAGGGTCTGAAACAATCCTGCAGTATGGCGGCCAGCTCAAAAGAAAGCGAGGGGAGAAAAGGAGCTCGGGGCACTGTAATTCACAAACCTGCAGAGTTAAATGACAGCTTTCATCCAAAAATATATTGAAGTAAGGCTGCGAAGAGAACTTGAAAGTGAGGCAGAATTGCAGGAAACCGATTTCAGGAGATAGTTTGGAATTGCATATACAGCCTATGAAAATAGGCAGAACGTCGATCAGGTTGCCCTTGGCCAAAAAGGGCGTATGCGTTTTTTCCTGAATATATTCAGGAAAAAACGCATACGCCCTTTTTGGCCAATGAAGAAAGCTTGCAATGGAAATCTGCGCTAAAATGCAGTCTCACTTCCTTACTGGTCAAAAGGGCCATCTGAAAATCGTGTAAAATCCAGAAAGGCAGGATAGACCATGGAGAACAGGGAGCGTTTTTATGCTGATGGGCGGGACGTAAATTGCCAACAGTCACTCTGGAGAAATGTATGGTATTTCCTGAAACATCGAAAAAACAAAGGTACATAGCCTAGGGCACTTCCACTTATGGTCCTATAGCTTAGGAAAATTAAAATAAAAAAGACACAGCCACCCCAATGTTCTGGGATGCTCTGTTTACAAGACGGTCATCTTCATTACAATTTAAATATCCCATTAAGAGAGAATTGGATAAAGAAGTTGTGGTCCTTACATACTATAGAATGTCACTCAGCAATGAAATCAATGTCATCAGGCCCATAGCAGCATAATGAATGGATTTAGGAATGACGATTCTAAGTGAAATGTCACACAGAAAATGGAACATCATAAGTTATCACTAATAGAAGGAGTGTTAACTTGGCTACACATGAACTGAATTACAAAACGTAACAGAATCTCACATTTAGAAAACAAACTTTTGCTTGCATAAGGGGAAAGGTGAGTGGGTGTGCTGCATAAAACCAGAGATTGAAATTAGCACAGATAGCGTTCCATAAGCCAAATATGTAATAGATACGACCTAATTCTTGCTCACGGAAATAAATTCAACAATTAGGTATCACCTCACACCAGTTAGACTGTCCATCATCAGAATATCTACAAACAACAAAAGCTGGAAAAGGTGTGGAGAGAAGGAGCCCTCTTCCACTATTGTTGTGAATGTAAATTGATACAGTCACTATATAGAATTGTATTTAGTTTTTTAAAAAACTAACTATAGAATTACCATATGATCCAGCAATCCCACTACTGGACATATACCAAGGTAAAAAGCATATATCAAAAAGAGACATTCACTGCAATGTTCATTGGATCACTACTTACAATCGCCAGGTAACGGAAGCAACCTAAATGTCCACAGACAGATGAATGCATAAAGATGTGGTACATATATAAAATGGAATATTACTGAGCCATAAACAGAAATGAATTTGGGTCACTTGTAGAGACGTCAATGTATCTAGTGACTGTCATACAGAGTGAAGTATGTCAGAAAGAGAAAAACAAATATTGTATATTAACGCATATATGTGGAAGCTAGAAAAATTGTACAGAGGAACCGTTTTGCAAGGCAGAAATAGAGTGACAGATGTAGAGGACAAACCTATGGACAGCAAGGGGTGAAGCTGTGAGGGGTGGGGGTGGGAGGAGTTGAGAGATTGGGATTGGCATGTATACATTTATATGTATAAAATAGATAACTAATAAGAACCTGCTGTAGAAACAATTTAAATAAAATTCAAACTTAAAAAAAGTAAAATTATAAAATGTAACACACAAAAAACTTCTTCCATTCATATACAAGTTTTTATATGAATAAATTATTTTCATGCTTATATCTGTAAATACAAAAAGAGGAATAAAATCTACCTTGAACCAAAAACGAAACAAATAAAAAAATTTAAAAGAAAACAGATCCCACCAGTTTCACAGAGGAAAACCGTATCCGGGCACTTGCTCCAGTTGTAAACACTTCTGAAGTTGGTCAGTGGTGGGGAATCATCTCCCATTCAGCCAGCAGCCCCCAGGCAACAAGCGTCCTCATTGCAAAGCTGGGGGGCCGTGCCGAGGCATCTGTGAGTAAACATGAGCTGAGCCCCAGGCCAGCTGCTGCCGAACTGTTCCCACACTTCCCAGGTAAAACACCTGAAAATGTACAAGGAATTGAAAGCCTAGAGGAAGGGCCGTGGAGCCACAGCAGCAACAGCACGCCGGCCGACTTGGTGCCTGCAGGCCAGCCAGGATGGTCCTGGCCCTGGGCACTCTTCTGGAAGTTTACCATTTCCCTGCCTGTGATACCCCTCCTGTCCCGGCCCCCACTGCTTTTTCCTTCTTCACCTCTGCCCAGCGAGAAATTCCAGTGGCAGGTATGTGTGACACATCCTCTTCTTTAGCAGGTGGCAGTCTGGCAACTGCTGCAGAAAGTCCAGCAGAGCCCCACTCACACTGGGCCACCCACAAAGCCGCGGCCTCTCACTCCCTCCCACAGCTCAGGCCCGAGACTGCTGACAGGGCAGAGAACATGGCGTCAGGCACAGCTGCAGTGGCTCTTGCTGATTGGGAGTTTATATTGAGCTCAAGCAGGCACACCTGGAGAGGGCTGGCTGACACGGTCAGGCTACCCAGGTCAGCCAATCATCAACCCTCAGGGTCTCACAGTTGCAGAAAATGGAACTTGATGAACCGGCCAAGTCAAAGGAACTGGTGTGGGCTCCTGAGTGTCAGGATAGAAAAGGGGCTGCAGCTCTGGCTTGCTTTCTCATCATTTTATCTGGCCCATGAGTGGGAGACACCTTCAAGAAAACCCTCTCCTAATGAGAGGCACCCAGGAGTCAGGGAGAGGAGTGGTGGGTGGTGGGTGGAGACAGAGGCCTAGTACCCCGGGAGCAGTGGAAGTCTCAGGAAGACCAGGTGGAGGGTGGCCGCACAGACTGATGCCCAGTGTCACAGACCTGTCAGAGCTATTGTTTGTTAGTTCAAGTGCTGCTCTGAGATGCTCTGTGTCAGCTCTGAGGAACATGTGAGCTGGAGGTGCTCAGCAATGTGGGCCATGTGCACGGTTCCTGTGTGCCCAGCACTGTCACTGTACCTGCAAGTGTAGCTCTGTATCCTGGGAGGGGCCTGACCATGAGAACCCAATGGGCTGCAGGGGACCTGCCCAGGGAACACAATATCATGGGAGGGGCCTGACCAGGAGAGCCCCGTGGACTGGGGTGGGGGTGGGGTACCAGCCCAGGTGAGCTCCATATCCTGGGATTGGCCTGACCAGGAGAGACCCATGGGCTGCTGGGGTCCTGGGGAAGGATTTTAGGACAGTCAGTGAAGCCATCGAGGATATACCTCCTGTAGTTCCTAATTCCTCCACTCTGCTGGTCATTGTACCAACCACCAGGACATGGTATTCTGTATTTGTCTTCAATGATGTCTTCTTTTGTATTCCATTAGTCCCAGAGTCACAAGAAATTTTGGCTTGTGAGTGGCAGGACTCAACATACAACAAAAACAATACTTCCGGGACGTATTGTCCCAAGGGTTCAAAAATTCCGACACCATCTTTGGGGAAAGCTTAGCTAAAGACCTAAATGTTCTACCTCTGGAAAAGGAAACCCTCCTTCAGTAGGCAGACGACATTCTGATTGCCAGTCCTACTAAGGAGGCCTCTGAACTGCCAAGCCAATAAAGGATAGAAGTTGTCCAAGAAAAAGCTCAAATATCACAGACTAAGGTGACCTGCCTGGGCTTCATTCTCACAGAAGGTCAGTGAAGCCCATCCCAGGAAAGGCAAGAACCCATTTGCAGCCTTACCCATTTCTAAAACTAGAAGACAGCTTAGGGGTTCCTGGGGAGACCAGGGTTTGCTGCATCTGGATCGCTAACTACAGTCTAATAGCTGGGCCTCTATATGAAACACTGAAAGGAAAAGATGATGATCCTTTTGAATAGAATCCAGAAGTGGCCTTTCAAGAATGGAAAGAGAAGTCATTCAGACCCTTGCCCTGGAACTCCCTCATTTAGCTAAACACTTTGACCTTGACATACCCGGTGAAAGTTGAATCGCCATTGGAGTATTAGTGCCAAACCTTTGACTACTTGAAATGGAAAAATGCAAGAATGCCGTCCAGGTAGGATAAAGTACTGTCACCAAGGGGCTTGGCCCACAGCCACATCTGTCTCAGATACAGGCGGTATCTATAACCTGGAAATCAGCAGCCCAAAAGGCCACCTCCCTGCTATGGGAAAAGGACCCCACGTGGTGATCCTAACCACCAACCATGCCCTGAAGTTGCAGGGTTCGCTCCATGGACACACTGACAACGAGTGAGGAGGCCCTCCAACTCCCACCTCCAGAGACACAACCGGGGATAACGGGGCACCATGATGACTCATGTGACCATCATTTGACCTGGACTTTCTCTCAGAAAAGAACAAGATTGTGTCCCAAAAGAGTAGACTATTGCTTGCAGGACTTACTGTACCCAGAGGGGAGCTAATAAGCTTGGAAGGGGAACCATATGTCATGCTGTCACCATAGAAAAGCCTACAGACACCGTGATGATGGTGTCCAATAAAACCGGCTGGACTCTTGGCTACTTCACATGGATGTTGACTCAGTGGCGATCATGGTCCTTGATCACCACTAACCCTGGACTATGTGGGAGTGGAGCGGGCAGGGCTGTGACAGCTGGTGCTGTTTTTATATTAATTCAGGGTCCTAATTGAAGAAAGCGTAGACTACTGGTCAGAGCATCGAGGCTGGCAGAAACGGGCAGCCTAAGGTGGCCGAACAAATGTGGGGTGGGGTAAAACCGGCCCCCACAGCATCTCTGCACATCTCTTTCCTGAACCCTGAAAGTTCCTTACAATCTATAACACTTCCAATGCTGGTGCTCAGACGGATGAGCAGGGAGGCAGGAGGCCTGTGGACAATCAACGTCACATGGGGGCTGCTGGGGTGAAGTTCTGACCCTCCCCCCGGGTATGAGGGCTCCCAACTCAGCACTCAGCAGTTACCAAAGAGGGGTCTGCACCCTCAGCACTCCAACAATGAGGAATGGAACAAAAGGCAGAGGAGGAGTTTGTCACCGGCAAAGCCCATTAAACATCCCTGGGAGATAAAAATAGAATCTGGGCAATATAATAAAGTCTAACCTTTTTGATCCCTTGTGCTTTGTCTAATTTCACATGCTCCTAGGGTCCCGCATGCAGAGGTCCCACACCCGTCACTTCAGACCAGATCTCCTAGTGCAGAATGCCTGGGTCGACACCTCAGCTCGCAGGGCCCAGTGCAGACTCTGCGACATAGAGCATGTGCTGCAGCCGACCTGGCCCTTGATGGTCGACACCTCAGCTCGCAGGGCCCAGTAAAGACTCCACGACATAGAGCCTGAGCTGTAGCCAACCTGGCCCTTGATAACTCCGCTCCCTCCCTCCCACTGACTCTGACAGGATCTCTACACAGCAGCCCAGCCCACAGCCCACAGGGTAGCGCATGCTCTCACCTCTCCATTCTCTGATCAAAATATAAAGTTTCCTTTGTTTCTGAACCAAACTCAGTCTCCATCTGTTGTCTCCAATGACAATGGGCAGGGAAACACTTGTTGGGGTCCAATCTGGAGGATCAGTAGCAGAAATTGAGAACATTGTAACTTCAATGAACAGATGTGTGAGCCAAACTGTAATTAACATAGAACGGTGTATAAGGCTCGGGTAAAGTAAGATGTTTATAATACTTCCATTTGATATTTCCATCACTTTCTTATAAGCAAGTTCAGTGAAAAGGTTTGTCTTATTTGTCAGGTCAATATTAGAGAAATGAAGTGATTTCTTTCCAAGGATGTACATCTAATAATCTTGGTTAAAGCTTCAATCTTCTTTTAAATGCTTTTCCATTGAAAATGATCCCTCTCTTCCAGCTCACCCATTTCTGAGAAGTATAGAATCTTATAATCTATTATTACCAAAGGGGAAAGGTGGGAGGAGGGATAAATTAACAGTTTGGGATTAGCCCATACACACCGCTATGTATAAAATAGACCATAAACAAGGAACTACTGCATAGCACAGGGAACTAATCTCAATATTTGGCAATAACATATAAGGGGAAATAATCTGAAAAAGAAGAGATATTTTTATTGACATCATCTATCAATGACAGTTAAAATGTAACCTAAGGGAAGATGATGGTGAGTGCTTCTGACCCTGAAGATTTCAATCATCTAAAGTTCGGACTCTGCCTACTTCCCAAGGCCCTTAATGAACATATGTGTAGCCGTAGCTTAAAAAATTCCCCGGTATGGGTTTCGGACACTGATTTGGAAAAAGCCCTGGTTTTTTCCTTCCATGAAATAAACTACAGAGAGACAGAGAAAACCTCTTACAACTTTTCCTCAGGGGCAGTGATGCAACATGGATTAAACACATCTAGACCCACAGCAGGATGAGACATAAGGCTGGAGACGGTTTGTGCTAAGAGAAATGTGAGGTAGGATGAGGAAATACAAACCCTTTAAAGTAATACTACATAGTACCCATTCAATGGGTCCCAAATCTGCACGTTCAAGGGATCTTCCTACAGCCAAAATATGCATGGGAAAACCAGAGTATGGTCCACTGTGTGATCGTGCAAAGTTTCTAAAATGCACCTCAGTTTACGTCAACTGGTACTCGTGTTGGCCATTCCAGACACTTTCATGACACTCGCCACACTTGGAGAGTGTGTGCCTTTAACCTCCTGTTTGGCACAGTGGAATTTCAGCAGAAGATGTACAGGAATGGGGAGAACCAATGAGAGACTAGATGTAGGTGTTTGGACGGGCACATTTAATTCTAATTTCCCACCAGCAAGAAGAATTAACCAAAGCTTCAGCACGCCGTTCCTGAACCAGACTACGGTCTGAAGCAATCCTGCGGTATTGCGGCCAGCTCACAGGAAAGCGAGCAGAGAAAAGAGCTCAGGGGCACTGTAATTCACAAACGTGCAGAGTTAAATGACAGCTTTTGTCCAAAAATGTATTGAAGTAAGGGTGTGACGAGGACTTGAAAGTGCGGCAGAATTGCAGGAAACCGATTTAAAGAGGTGGTTGGGAATTGCATTTAAAGCCAATGAAAATAGGAGAACGTGGACCAGGATGCCCTTGGCTAAAAAAGGCGTATGCGTTTTTTCCTGAATATATTCAGGAAAAAACGCATACGCACTTTTTGGCCAACCAAGCAAGCTTGCAATGGAAATCTGCGCTATAAAGAAGTCTCAATTCCCCCGGTCAAAAGGGCCATCTGAAAAAAGTGTAAAATCCAGAAAGGCAGGACAGGCCATGGACAACAGGGAGCATTGTTATGCTGATGGGCGGGATGTAAACTGTCAACAGCCACCCTGGAGAAACTTATGGTATTTCCTGAAACATCGAAAAACCAAGGTACATGGCCTAGGGCACTAGGCTTAGGAAAATTGAAATGAAATAGACAGAGCCACACCAAAGTTTGGTGCTGCCCTATTTACAGGAACCTCATAAACGGTAGAAGATAAATATCCATGACAGCAAAAAATGGATCAACAAGTTGTGGCACTTACGTGCAATGGAATATCACTCAGCAATGAAATCAATGACATCAGGCCCATAGCATCTTAGTGAGTGGATTTAGGTACGATGATTCCAAGTGAAATAAGTCACACGGAAAAAGAAACATCATACGGTATCACTAATACACAGATTGTAAACTTTTCTACACATGGAAGGAATTAAAAAACAGAAAAGAGTCTCTCATTTAGAAAACAAACTTATGCTTGCGTAAGGGGAAAGGTGAGTGGGGGTGCTGCATAAAACCAGAGATTGAAATCAGCACAGATACCATTCAAGAAGCCAAATACGTAATAGAAAAGACCTACACCTTGCTCCACCAAATGGACTCAACACCCCATATTCACCACATAGGAATAGACTTGACTGGTAGGAATCTTAAAACCTATGTATTTATATGTCTCCGTAAGAGAATCAAGCGTGGTAGAGCGACATAAACGCAGCAGTGAAAATCAGACAAATCCCATTATAAAAATAAAATTCAAAACAAAAACACAGTGACAGTGAAATAGAGAGACATTCTTTTATAATTCATTCAGGCCTCGTGATGAAACCTGGATTTACAACATCTACAGCCACAGCTATGTGAGACATAAGGCTGGACACTAGAGGCACATGAATGGTGACGTTTGGAGGGCAAAGGGAGCCCCTTTGAATTCATACTGCGTGGTACCCATTGAATGGGTCCCAACTCCCCAGGTTTAAGGGATTCTTCCTTCAGCTAAAATATGCATGGGAAACCCAGAGTACGGTCGAACGTGTGATCGGGAAATGTTCCTAAACTACATCTCAGTTTACATGCCCTGTAACTAGTGTTGGCCATTAAAAACGCTTTCCTGACACTCTCCAAACTTGCAGAGTCAGTGCCTTTAACCTCCTGTTTGGCACACTTTGCAGTTTCTGCGGAAGATGCACAGGAATGGGAAGAACCAACGAGAGACTAGCTGTAGGTGTTTGGACGGGCACATTGAACTCTAATTACCCACCAGCAAGAAGAATGAACCAAAGGTTCAGCATGACGTGCCTGAACCAGACTAGGGTCTGAAGCAATCCTGCGGTATGGCGGCCAGCTCACAAGACAGCCAGGGGAGAAAAGGAGATCAGGGGCACTGCAATTCACAAACCTGCAGAGTAATAAATGACAGCTTTCATCCAAAAATATACTGAAGTAAGGCTGCGAAGAGAACTTGAAAGTGAGGCAGAATTGCAGGAAACCGATGTCAGGAGGTGGTTTGGAATTGCATTTAAACATATGAAAATAGGCAGAACGCCGATCATGATGCCCTTGGCCAAAAAGTGTGTATGCGTTTTTTCCTGAATATATTCAGCAAAAAACACATACGCCCTCTTTGTCCAACCAAGCAAGCTTGCAACGGAAATCTGTGCTACAATGAAGTCTCACTTCCCCCAGGTCAAAAGGGCCATCTGATAAATGCGTAAAATCCAGAAAGGCAGGACAGGCCAAGGAGAACAGGGAGCGTTGTTATGCTGATGGGTGGGATGTAAATTGCCAACAGCCACCCTGAAAAAACGTATGGTATTTCCTGAAACATCGAAAAAACAAGGTATATAGCCTAGGACACAAGGCTTAGGGAAACAGAAATCAAAAAGACAGAGCCACCCCAAAGTTTGGGGCTGCCCTCTTTACCGGAACCTCATCCACGGTACAAGTTAAATACCCACGAAAGGAAAAAATGGATCGCCAAGTTGTGGCACTTACGTGCCATGGAATATCAGTCAGCAATGAAATCAAGGTCATCTGGCCCGGAGCATCTTAGCGATTGGATTTAGGTACGATGATTCCAAGTGAAATAAGTCACACGGAAAAAGAAACATCATACGGTATCACTAATACACGGATTGTAAACTTGTCTATACATGGAAGGAATTACAAAAGAGAAGAGAGTCTCTCATTTAGAAAACAAACTTAGGCTTGCATAAGGGGAAAGCTGAGTGGGGGTGCTGCATAAAACCAGAGATTGAAATCAGCACAGATACCGTTCCAGAAGCCAAATACATAATAGACAAGATCTAATCTTTGCTCCACGAAATGGATTCAACACCCCATATTCAACGCATAGGAATAGACCTGACTGGTAGGAATCTTAAAACCTATATATTTATATGTCTCCATAAGAGAATCAAGCGTGTGTTGAGCGACATAAACGCTGCAGTGAAAATCAGCCAAATCTCAATATAAAAATTAATTTCAAATCCAAAACAAAATGACAGTGAAATAGAGAGACATTCTTACATAATTCATTCAGGGCTCATGATGAAACCTGGATCTACCACATCTACACCCACAGCTATGTGAGACATAAGGTTGGACACTAGAGGCTTATATGAATGGTGAGGTTTGGAAAGCAAAGGCAGCCCCTTTGAATTCATACTGCATGGTACCCATTCCATGGGGCCCAACTCCCCATGTTTAATGGATTCTTCCTTCCGCTCAAACATGCATGGGAAACCTAGAGTATGGTCCACCATGTGATCGGCCAACGTTCCTAAACTGCATCTCAGTTTACGTATCCTGGAACTCATGTTGGCCGTTCAAGACGCTTTTCTGACACTCTCCACACTTACAGAGTCAGTGCCTTTAACCTCCTGTTTGGCACACTTTGCAATTTCTGTGTAAGATGGACAGGAATGGGGAGAACAAACGAGAGACTAGCTGTAGGTGTTTGGAGGGGCACATTGAACTCTAATTTCCCACCAGCAAGAAGAATGAACCAAAGCAACAGCATGCCGTGATTGAACCAGACTAGGGTCTGAAGCAGTCCTGCGGTATGGCAGCCAGCTCACAAGAAAGCGAGGGGAGAAAAGGAGCTCAGGGCCACTGTAATTCACAAACCTGCAGAGTTATAGATGACAGCTTTCGTCCAAAAATATATTGAAGTAAGGCTGCGAAGAGAATTTGAAAGTGAGGCAGAATTGCAGGAAACCGATTTCAGGAGATGGTTTGGAATTGCATTTAAAGCCTACGAAAATAGGCAGAACGCCAACCAGGATGCCCTTGGTCAAAAAGGGCGTATGCATTTTTTCCTGAATATATTCAGGAAAACACGCATACGCCCTTATTGGCCAATGAAACAAGCTTGCATCGGAAATGTGCGCTACAAGGAAGTCTCACTTCCCCCAGGTCAAAAGGGCCATCTGAAAAAAGTGTAAAATCCAGAAAGGCAGGACAGGCCAGGGAGAACAGGGAGCGTTGTTATGCTGATGGGTGGGATGTGTTGCACTCCAAACCTCACCTTTCATATTAGCTTCTAGTATGGTCCAACGTGTGATCGGGCAAAGTTCCTAATCTCCATCTCAGTTTACGTGCCCTGGGAATAGTGTTGGCCATTCAACACACTTTCCTGACACTCTCCACACTTACAGAGTCAGTGCTTTTAACCTCCTGTTTGGCACACTTTGCAGTTTCTATGGAAGATGGACAGGAATGGGGAGAACCAACCACAGACTAGCTGTAGGTGATTGGACCAGCACATTGAACTCTAATTTCCCACCAGCAAGAAGAATGAACCAAAGCCTCAGCATGCCGGGCCTGAACCAGACTACGGTCTGAAGCAATCCTGCGGGATGCCGGCCAGCTCACAAGAAAGCGAGGGGAGGAAAGGAGCTCAGGGCCACTGTATTTCACAAACCTGCAGAGTTATAGATGACAGCTTTCGTCCAAAAATATACTGAAGTTAGGCTGCGAAGAGAACTTGAAAGTGAGGCAGAATTGCAGGAAACCGATTTCAGGAGGTGGTTTGGAATTGCATTTAAAGCCTATGAAAATAGGCAGAATGCCGACCAGGATGCCCTTGGCCAAAATGGGCGTATGCGTTTTTCCCTGAATATATTCAAGGAAAAAACGCATACGCCCTTTTTGGCCAACCAAGCAAGCTTGCAACGAAAATCTGGGCTACAATGAAGTCTCACTTCCCCCTGGTCAAAAGGGCCATCTGAAAAAAGTGTAAATTCCAGAATGGCAGGACAGGCCATGGACAACAGGGAGCGTTGTTATGCTGATGGGCGGTATGTAAACTGCCAACAGCCACCCTGGAGAAACGTATGGTATTTCCTGAAACATCGAAAAAAGGAGGTACATAGCCTAGGGCACTAGGCTTAGGGAAACAGAAATCAAAAATACAGAGCCACCAAAAAGTTTGGGGCTGCACTATTTACAGGAACCTCGTCCACTGTACAAGATAAATATCCATGACAGAAAAAACTGGATCAACAAGTTGTGGCACTTACGTGCCATGGAATATCACTCAGCAATGAAATCAATGTCATCATGCCCATAGTAGTGTAATGAGTGGATTTAGGTACGATGATTCTATGTGAAATAAGTCACATGGAAAAAGAAACATCATAAGTTATCACTAATACATGGATTGTAAACTTGGCTACACATGGAAGGAATTACAAAACAGAAGAGAGTCTCTCCTTTAGAAAACAAACTTATGCTTGCGTAAGGGGAAAGCTGAGTGGGGGTGCTGCATAAAACCAGAGATTGAAATCAGCCCAGATTCCGTTCCAGAAGCCAAATAAGTAATAGAAAAGACCTACTTCTTGCTCCACGAAATGGACTCAACACCCCATATTCAACGCATAGGAATAGACCTGACTGGTAATAATCTTAAAACCTATGTATTTATTAGTCTCCATAAGAGAATCAAGCGTGTGTAGAGCGACATAAACGCACCAGTGAAAATCACCCAAATCTCATTATAAAAATAAAATTCAAAACCAAAACACAATGACAGTGAAATAGAGAGACATTCTTACTTAATTTATTCAGGGCTCGTGATGAAACCTGGATTTACCACACCTATACCCACAGCTATGTGAGACATAAGGTTGGACACTAGATGCTGATATGAATGGTGAGGTTTGGAGAGAAAAGACAGCCCCTTTGAATTCATACTGCATGGTACCCATTCCATGGGTCCCAACTCCCCAGGTTTAAGGGATTCTTCCTTCGCCTAAAATATGCATGGGAAACCCAGAGTATGGTCCAACGTGTGATCGGGCAAGTTTCCTAAACTGCATCTCAGTTTACGTGCCCTGGAACTCGTGTTGGCCATTCAAGACGCTTTCCTGACACTCTCCACACTTGCAGAGTCACTGCCTTTATCCTTCTGTTAGGCACACCTTGTAATTTCTGGGGAAGATGGACAGGAAATTGGAGAACCAACGAGAGACTAGCTGTACGCGTTTGAACAGGCTCATTGAACTCTAATTTCGTACCAGCAAGAAGAATGAACCAAAGCCTCAGCATGCCGTGCCTGAACCAGACTAGGGTCTGAAGCAATCGTGCGGTATGGCGGCCAGCTCACAAGAAAGTGAGGGGAGAAAAGGGGCTCAGGGCCTCTGTAATTCACAAACCTGCAGAGTTATAAATGACAGCTTTCGTCCAAAAATATATTGAAATAAGGCTGCGAAGAGATGTTGAAAGTGAGGCAGAATTGCAGGAAACCGATTTCAGGAGGTGGTTTGGAATTGCATTTAAAGCCTATGAAAATAGGCAGAACGCCGACCAGGATGCCCTTGGCCAAAAAGGGCATATGCGTTTTTTCCTGAATATATTCAGGAAAAAATGCATACGCCCTTTTTGGCCAACCAAGCAAGCTTGCAACCGAAATCTGTGCTACAATGAAGTCTCACTTCCCCCCGGTCAAATGGGCCATCTGAAAAAAGTGTAAAATCCAGCAAGGCAGGACACGCCAGAGAGAACAGGGAGCATTGTTATGCTGATGGGCGGCATGTAAAATGCCAACAGCCACCAAGGAGAAACGTATGGTATCTCCTGAAATATCGAAAAAACAAGGTACATAGCATAGGGCCCTAGGCTTAAGAAAATTGAAATCAAAAAGACAGAGCCACCATAAAGATTGGGGTTGCCCTCTTTACAGGAACCTTGTCCATGGTACAAGTTAAATATCCACGAAAGGAACAAATGGATCGCCAAATTTTGGCACTTACGTGAAAAGGAATATCAGTCAGCAATGAAATCAATGTCATCAGGCCCGTAGCATCTTAGTGAGTGTATTTCGGTACGATGATTCCAAGTGAAATAAGTCACACGGAAAAAGAAACATCATAATATATCACTAATACACTGATTGTAAACTTGGCTACACATGGAAGGAATTAAAAAACAGAAGAGGGTCACTCATTTAGAAAACAAACTTATGCTTGTGTAAGGGGAAAGCTGAGCGGGGGTGCTGCATAAAACCAGAGATTGAAATCAGCAGAGATACCGTTCCAGAAGCCAAATACGTAATAGACAAGATCTACTCCTTGCTCCACGAAATGGACTCAACACCCCATATTCAACGCATAGGAATAGACCTGACTGGTAGGAATCTTAAAACCTATGTATTTATATGTCTCCGTAGGAGAATCAAGCGTTTGGAGAGAGACATAAACGCAGCAGTGAAAACCAGCCAAATCCCATTATAAAAATAAATTTCAAAACAAAAACACAATGACAGTGAAATAGAGAGACATTCTTACTTAATTCATTCAGGGCTCGGGATGAAACCTGGATTTACCACATCTACACCCACAGCTGTGTGAGACATAAGGCAGGACCGTAGTGGCTGATAGGTTTGGTGAGGTTTGGTAAGCAAAGGCAAACACTTTAAACTCATACTGCATGGTATCCATTCCATGGGTCCCAACTCCCCAGGATTAATGGATTCTCCCTTCCGCTAAAACATGCATGGGAAACCCAGAGTATGGTCCACCATGTGATCGGGCAAAGTTCCTAAAAAGCATCTCAGTTTATGTGCCCTGGAACACATGTTGGCCGTTCAAGACGCTTTCCTCACACTCTCCACACTTGCAGAGTCAGTGCCTTTAACCTACTGTTTGGCACACTTTGCAATTTCTGAGGAAGATGCACAGGAATGGGGAGAACCAAAGAGAGACTAGCTGTAGGTGATTGGACGGGCACATTGAACTCTAATCTCCCACCAGCAAGAAGAATGAACCAAAGCTTCAGCATGCCGTGCCTGAACCAGACTAGGGTCTGAAGCAATCTTGCGATATGCCGGTGAGCTCACAAGAAAGCGAGGGAAGCAAAGGAACTCAGGGCCACTGTAATTCACAAACCTGCAGAGTTATAAATGACAGCTTTCGTCCAAAAATATATTGAAGTAAGCCTGCGAAGAGAACTTGAAAGTGAGGCACAATTGCAGGAAACCGATTTCAGGAGGTGGTTTGGAATTTCATTTAAAGCCTATGAAAATAGGCAAAACGCTGACCAGGATGCCCTTGACCAAAAAGGGCGTATGCGTTTTTTTCTGAATATATTCAGGAAAAAACGCATACGCACTTTTTGGCCAACCAAGCAAGCTTGCAACGGAAATCTGCGCTACAATGAAGTCTGACTTCTCCCTAGTCAAAAGGGCCATCTGAAAAAAGTGTAAAATCCAGAAAGGCAGGACAAGCTAGGGAGAACAGGGAGCGTTGTTATGCTGATGGGCGGGATGTAAAGTGCCAAAAGCCACCCTGGAGAAACGTATGGTATTTCCTGAAACATCGAAAAAACAAGGTACATAGCCTAGGTCACTAGGCTTAGGAAAATTGAAATCAAAAAGACAGAGCCACCTCAAAGTTTCGGGCTGCCCTCTTTACAGGAACCTCATCCATGGTACTAGATAAATATCCATGACAGCAAAAAATGGATCAACAAGTTGTGGCACTTACGTGCCATGGAATATCACTCAGCAATGAAATCAATGTCATCATGCCCATAGTAGCATAATGAGTGGATTTAGGTATGATCATCCTAAGTGAAATAAGTCACACGGAAAAAGAAACATCATAAGATATCAATAATACAGAGAATGTCAACTTGGCTACACATGGACTGAATTACAAAACAGAAGAGAATCTCTCAGTTAGAAAACAAACTTATGTTTGCATAAGGGGAAAGCTGAGTGGGCGTGCTGCATAAAACAAGAGATTGAAATTAGCACAGATAGCGTTCCATAAGCCAAATATGTAATAGATAAGATCTACTTCTTGCTCAACGAAATAAACTCAACAGTTAGGTATCACCTCACACCAGTTAGACTGTGCATCATCAGAATATCTACAAAACAACAAATGCTGGAAAAAGTGTGGAGAGAAGGAACCCTCTTCCACTATTGTTGTGAATGTAAATTGAAACAGTCACTATATAGAATTGTATTTAGTATTTAAAAAAATAACAACAGAATTACCATATGATCCAGCAATCCCACTACTGGACATACACCAAGGTAAAAAGCATATATCAAAAAGAGACATTCACTAATGTTCATTGCATCACTATTTACAATCGCCAGGTAATGGAAGCAGCCTAAATGCCCACAGACAGATGATTGCATAATGATGTGGTACATATATAAAATGGAATATTACTCAGCCATAAATAGAAATGAATTTGGGTCACTTGTAGAGACGTCGATGTATCTAGACACTGTCATACAGAGTGAAATAAGTCAGAAAGAGAAAAACAAATATTGTATATTAACGCATATATGAGGAAGCTAGAAAAATTGTACAGATGAACCGTTTTGCAAGGCAGAAATAGAGCAACAGATGTAGAGAACAAACCTATGGACAGCAAGGGGGGAAGCTGTGAGGGGTTGGGGTGGGAGGAGTTGAGAGATTGGGTTTGGCATGTATACATTTATATGTATAAAATAGATAACTAATAAGAACGTGCTGTAGAAACAAATTAAATAAAATTCAAACTTAAAAAAATAAAATTATAAAATGTAACACACAAAAACTTCTTCCATTCACATACATGTATTTATATGAATAAATTATTTTCATTCTTATATCTGTAAATATAAAAAGAGGAATAAAATCTACCTTGAACCAAAAACGAAACAAATAAAAAAATTAAAAAAAAAACAGATCCCACCAGTTTCACAAAGGAAAACTGTATCCAAGCACTTGCTCCAGTTGTAAACACTTCTGAAGTTTGTCAGTGGTGGGGAATCATCTCCCATTCAGCCAGCAGCCCCCAGGCAACAAGCGTCCTCATTGCAAAGCTGGGGGGCCGTGCCGAGGCATCTGTGAGTAAATGTGAGCTGAGCCCCAGGCCAGCTGCTGCTGAACTGTTTCCACACTTTCCAGGTAAAACACCTGAATATGTACAAGGACTTGAAAGCCTAGAAGAAGGGCCGTGGAGCCTCACCAGCGACAGCACGCCGGCCGACTTGGTGCTGCAGGCCAGCCAGGATGGTCCTGGCCCTGGGCACTCTTCTGGAAGCTTTCCATTTCCCTTCCTGAAATATCCCTCCTGTCCCGGCCCCCACTGCTTTTTTCCTTCCTCACCTCTGCCCAGGGAGAAATTCCAGCGGCAGGTTTGGGTGACACATCCTCTTCTTTAGCAGGTGGCAGTCTGGCAACTGCTGCAGAAAGTCCAGCAGAGCCCCACTCACACTGGGCCACCCACAAAGCCGTGGCCTCTCACTCCCTCCCACAGCTCAGCCCCGAGACTGCTGACAGGGCAGAGAACATGGCGTCAGGCACAGCTGCTTTGGCTCTTGCTGATTGGGTGTTTATATTGATTTCAACCAGGCACACCTGGGGAGGGCTGGCCGACACGGTCAGGCTGCCCAGGTCAGCCAATCATCAACCCTCGGGGTCTCACAGTTGGAGAGAATGGAACTTGATGAACCGGCCAAGTCTAAGGAACCGGTGTGGGCTCCTGAGTGTCAGGATAGAAAAGGGGCTGCAGCTCTGGCTTGCTTTCTCATCATTTTATCTGGCCCATGAGTGGGAGACACCTTCAAGAAAACCCTCTCCTAATGAGAGGAACACAGGAGTCAGGGAGAGAATGGGTGGGTGGTGGGTGGAGACAGAGGCCTGGTGCCCTGGGTGCAGTGGAAGTCTTAGGAAGACCAGGCGGAGAGGGGCCGCACAGACTGATACCCAGGGTCATGGTCAAAGCCCTGTCAGAGCTGCTGTGTGTTAGTTCAAGTCCTGCTCTGAGGTGCTCTGTGTCAGCTCTGAGCAACATGTGAGCTGGGGGTGTTCAGCAATGAGGGCTATGTTCACGGTTCCTGTTTGCCCAGCACTGCCACTGTACCTGCAAGTGTAGTTCTGTATCCTGTATCCTGGGAGGGGCCTGACCAGGAGAGACCCATGGGCTGCTGGGGACCTGGGGAAGGATGTCAGGACAGTCAGTGAAGCCACTGAGGATATACCTCCAGTAGTTCCTAATTCCTACACTCTGCTGGTCATTCTACCAACCACCAGGACATGGTATTCTGTATTAGTCTTCAATGGTGCCTTCTTTTGTATTCCATTAGTCCCAGAGTCACAAGAAATTTTGCCTTGTGAGTGGCAGGACTCAACATACAACAAAAGCAGTACTTCCGGGCCGTCCTGCCCCAAGGGTTCAAAAATTCCCACACCATATTTGGGGAAAGCTTAGCTAAACACCTAAAAGTTCTACCTCTGGAAAAGGAAACCCTCCTTCAATATGCAGACGACCTTCTGATTGCCAGCCCTACTAAGGAGGCCTCTGAACTACCAAGCCAATAAAGGATAGAAGTTTTCCAAGAAAAAGCTCAAATATCACAGACTAAGGGGAGCTGCCTGGGCTTCATTCTCACAGAAGGTCAGAGAAGCCCATCCCAGGAAAGGCAAGAAACCATTTCAGTCTTACCCATTTCTAAAACTAGAAGACAGCTTAGGGGTTTCTGGGGAGACCAGGGTTTGCTGCATGTGGATCGCTAACTACAGTCTAATAGCTGGGCCTCTACATGAAACACTGAAAGGAAAAGATGATGATCCTTTTGAATAGAATCCAGAGGTGGCCTTTCAAGAATGGAAACAGCAATCAATTTAGACACTTGCCCTGGAACTCCCTTATTTAGCTAAGCCCTTTGACCTTTACATACCCTGTGAAAGGTGAATCGCCATTGGAGTATTAGTGCAAAAGCTTTGACTACTTGAAATGGAACAATGCAAGTATGCCATCCAGGTAGGATAAAGTACCGTCACCAAGGGGCTTGGCCCACTGCCACATCTTGCCTAGATATGGGCCATATCTAAAAACCTGGAAATCAGCAGCCCGAAAGGCCACCTCCCTGCTATGGGAAAAGGACCCCACGTGGTGATGTTAACCACCAACTATGCCCTGAAGTTTCAGGGTTCGCTCCATGGACACAGCGACCTCGACTGACAAGGCCCTCCAACTCCTACCACCGGAGACACAACCGGGGATAATGGGGCACCATGATGACTCGTGTGACCAACATTTGACCTGGAGTTTCTCTCAGAAAAGAACAAGAGTGTGTCCCAAAAGAGTAGACTATTGCTTGCAGGACTTACTGTACCCAGAGGGGACCTAATAAGCTTGGAACGTGAACCGTATGTCATGCTTTCACCATAGAAAAGCCTACAGACACCGTGATCATGGTGGCCAATAAGACCAGCTGGACTCCTGGCTACTTCAAAAGGCTGTTGACTCAGTGGCCATCATGGTCCTTGATCACCAGTGACCCTGGAGTGTGTGGGAGTGGAGCGGGCAGGGCTGTGACACCTGGTGCTCTTTTTATATTAATTCAGGGGCCTAATTGAAGAAAGCGCAGACTACTGGTCAGAGCATCTAGGCTGGCAGAAACGGGCAGCCTAAGGTGGCCGAACAAATGTGGGGTGGGGTAAAACCGGCACCCACAGCGTCTCTGCACATCTCTCTCCTGATCCCTTAAAGGTCTTTAGAATCTATAACACTTCCAATGCTGGTGCTCAGGCGGACGAGCAGGGAGGCAGGAGGCCTGGGGACAATCAACGTCACATGGAGGCTGCTGGGGAGAAGCTCTGACCCTCGCCCCCGGGTATGAGGGCTCCCAACTCAGCACTCAGCAGTTACCGAAGAGGGGTCTGCACCCTCAGCACTCCAACAATGAGGGACGGGACAAAAGGCAGAGGAGGAGCTTGTCACCGGCAAAGCCCATTAAACATCCCTGGGAGATAAAAATAGAATCTGGGCAATAAAATAAAGTCTAACCTTTTTGATCCCTTGTGCTTTGTCTAATGTCACATGCTCCTACGGTCCCGCATGCAGAGGTCCCACACCCGTCACTTCAGACCAGATTTCCTAGTGCAGAATGCCTGGGTCGACACCTCAGCTCGCCGGGCCCAGTGCAGACTCCGCGACATAGAGCCCGTGCTGCAACTAATCTGGCCCTTGATAGCTCCGCTCCCTCCCTCCCACTGACTCTGACAGGATCTCTACACAGCAGCCCAGCCCACAGCCCACAGGGTAGCGCATGCTCTCACCTCTCCATTCTCTGATCAAAATATAAAGTTTCCTTTGCTTCTGAACCAAACTCAGTCTCCATCTGTTGTCTCCAATGACAATGGGCAGGGAAACACTTGTTGGGGTCCACTCTGGAGGATCAGTAGCAGAAATTGAGAACATTGTAACTTCAATGAACAGATGTGTGAGCCAAACTGTAATTAACGTAGAACAGTGTATAAGGCTTGGGTAAAGTAAGATGTTTCTAATACTTCCATTTGATATTTCCATCACTTTCTTATAAGCAAGTTCAGTGAAAAGGTTTGTCTTATTTGTCAGGTCAATATTAGAGAAATGAAGTGATTTCTTTCCAAGGATGTACATCTAATAATCTTGGTTAAAGCTTCAATCTTCTTTTAAATGCTTTTCCATTGAAAATGATCCCTCTCTTCCAGCTCCCCCATTTCTGAGAAGTATAAAATCTTATAATTTATTATTACCAAAGGGGAAAGGTGGGAGGAGGGATAAATGAACAGTTTGGGATTAGCACATACACACTGATATGTATAAAATAGATCATCAACAAGGAACTACTGCATAGCACAGGAAACTAATCTCAATATTTGGCAATAACCTATAAGGGGAAATAATCTGAAAAAGAAAAGATATTTTTATTGATATCACCTATCAATGACAGTTAAAATGTAACCTAAGGGAAGATGATGGTGAGTGCTTCTGACCCTGAAAACTTCAATCATCTAAAGTTCGGACTCTGCCTACTTCCCAAGGCCCTTAATGAACATATGTGTAGCCGGAGCTTAAAAAATTCCCCAGTATGGGTTTCGGACAGACACGGATTCGGAAAAAGCCCTGGTTTTCTCCTTCCATGAATGGGACCCTTCCTATTGCTAAAACATGCCTGTCACACCCAGAGGGTCGTACACCGTCTGTTTGGGAAGAGTTTGGAAAAGACATCTCATCTCCTCATCTCCTGGTGCTCGGGTTCACCCCTCCAGTGTCTTAACTAACAATCTCCCCACTTGGAGATGGCAGCACTGTCAGCATCCTGTTGCATGCAGTTTGCAATTTGTCCAGAGGATGAAGTGGAAGGATGAGGAACAATGAGAGAAAAGTCCTAGGTATTCGGACAGGCACATGTCACTCTAATTTCCAATCAGAAAGATGAATTGACCAAAGGCTAGGATTGCCCATGGAAACAGAATAGGGCTTGAGGTAATCACGCTGCTTTGTGGTCAGTTCCCATAAACACAAGTTGAATAATAGGAACTCAGGGTCACTAAAATTCACGAAACTGCAGAGTTGAAAATATCTATCACTGAAAAATGTCTCGAGGAAAGTCACAGAAAAGGACTTGTAAGCAAGAGACAAAGGGAGGAAAGGGATTTAAAGAGGTACAAAGGACTTGCCATTAAGCACAAGAAAAGGGGCTGAACATTGCCAACATTGCAGTTGGCCAGAAAGGGTGTATGGAGTTTTTTCTGAAAATATTCAAGAAAAGAGCATACACCCTTTTTAGCCAACCAAACAGGTGGGCACTGGAAATCAATACTACAAAAGATATCACTTTGAATCAGTCAAAAGAGCCGTCCTAATAAAGTGTAAACACCAGAAATGCAGGACTGGACGAGGAGAAAAGGGAGCCCTGTGAGGCTTATAGTGGAAATATATATTCCCAACGGCCACTCTGGAGAAGTGTATTGTCTTTACTAAAACATCTAAAAAATGAGCTCCAGAGCATAGGCCTCTTGCACTCATGGGCATATATCTTGGGAGAAACAAAAATCGAGAGGACACAGGCCCCCCAATATTTACCACCTCTTTGTTTAAAAGATCCTCATTTAGGATATAACTTAAATGTCTCTGGAGGGAAGAAATGGATAGAGATGTGGTACTTATATAGAGTGGAATATTACTCAGCCTGGTAATCAATGTAATATGGCCAGTTGCGACAACTCCGGAGGAGTTGCGTATGATCATTCTAAGTGACATACTTCAAAAAGAAAAAAACACATATCATAAGACACCACTTAAAGGTGGAATCCAAAATGGCTACACATGAAATAAATTACAAAATAAAGACATAGTCAAATATGTAGAAAACAAGCATAAGGCTGCTAAACGGGAAAGGTGGGGAGGGGTGTGGCATTATCCAGGAGGTTGAAATTAGCAAAAGATACCATTCCAAATACCAAATTGATAATCAACCAGGCCTACACAGTACCTAATAGAACTGCACTCAGCACACTCAAGTCACCACAAGAGAATATATACGACTGGTCAAAATCTGAAAAAGAATTTATTGATGTCTCTCTGTACGTGAATCAAGTGGATGTAGAGCAGCAAGAAAGACAGCTTTGAAAATCAGCTGTAACCAATTTAATAATAAATTGAAAAAAATAAACGACAGAGAGACAGAGAAAACCTCTTAAAACTTTTCCTCAGGGGAAGTGATGCAACATGGATTGAACATATCTGGACCCACAGCAGGATGACACATAAGGCTGGAAATGGTTTCGGCTAAGAGAAATGTGAGGTTGGATGAGGAAAGGCATACGCTTTAAAGTAATACTACCTGGTACCCATTCAATGGGGCTCAAATCTGCAGGTTCAAGGGATGTTGCTACAGCTAAATCATGCATGGGAAACACAGAGCATGGTCCACTGTGTGATCGTGCAAAGTTTCAAAAACGAACCTCAGTTTACATCTACTGGTACTCATGTTGGTCGTTCCAGAAGGTTTTGTGACACTCTCCACACTTGGAGCGTCTGTGCCTTTAACCTCCTGTTTGAAACAGTTTGCAATTTCTGCGGAATATGGACAGGAATGTGGAGAAACACTGAGAGACTAGCTGTAGGTGTTTAGACGGGCACATTTAACTATAATTTCCCACCAGCAAGAAGAATTTACCAAAGCTTCAGCACACCGTGCCAGAAGCAGACTAGGGTCTGAAGCAATCCTGTGGTATTGCGGCCAGCTCACAAGAAAGAGAGGGGAGAAAAGGAGCTCAGGGGCACTGTAATTCACAAACCTGAAGAGATATAAATGACAGCCTTTGTCCAAAAATATATTGAAGTAAGGCTGTGACGAGGACTTGAAAGTGCGGCAGAATTGCAGGAAAGCGATTTCAGGAGGTTGTTGGGAATTGCATGTAAAACCAATGAAAATAGGCAGAACGCGGACCAGGATGCCTTGGCCAAAATGGGCGTATGCGTTTTTCCCTGAATATATTCAGGAGAAAGCGCATACGCCCTTTTTGGCCAACCAAGCAAGCTTGCAATGGAAATCTGCGCTATAATGAAGTCGCACTTCACCCCTATCAAAAGAGCCATCAGAAAAAAGTGTAAAATCCAGAAAGGCAGGACAGGCCATGGAGAACAAGGAGCGTTGTTATGCTGATGGGCGGGATGTAAACTGCCAACAGCCACCCTGGAGAAACGTATGGTATTTCCTGAAACATCGAAAAAACAAGGTATATAGCCTAGGGCACTAGGCTTAGGGAAACAGAAATCAAAAAGACAGAGCCACCCCAAAGTTTGGGGCTGCCCTCTTTACAGGAACCTCGTACACGGTACAAGTTAAATATCCACAAAAGCAAAAAATGGATCACCAAGTTGTGACACTTATGTGCAATGGAATATCACTCAGCAATGAAATCAATGTCATTAGGCCCATAGCAGCACAATGAGTGGATTTAGGTATGATGA
>NW_006771161.1:0-237 GCF_000442215.2 Lipotes vexillifer
TAAAGAACAGAATACACTTTCTTCTCAAGTGCTCATGGAACATTCTCCAGGATAGATCATATACTGACTTGTCACAAGTCAGGCCTTGGTAAATGTAAGAAAATTAAAATCGTATCAAGTATCTATTCTGACCATAATACTACAAGACTAGATATCAATTACAGGAAGAAAACGGTAAAAAATACAAAAACATGGAGGCTAAACAATATGTTACTAAATAACCAAGAGATCACTGAA
>NW_006771162.1:0-215 GCF_000442215.2 Lipotes vexillifer
AACCTCTGCTATAAAGCCTTTGCTACTCAAAGCTTAGTCCAAGGACCAGCTTTGGCATTCATTTCCTGGAGCTTGCTAGAGATGCAGAATCTCAGGCCTACTCCAGGTCTGCCGTTTAACAAGATTCCAACGCATTCCAAGTGTGAGTAATCCATGCTGCAACTGAGCAGACCTCAGAGCTCTGGAATCCCAGGGGCGGGGGGGGGGGGGGGGGG
>NW_006771163.1:0-435 GCF_000442215.2 Lipotes vexillifer
GCCTTGGGCCTCATTTCACACCCCGGCACAATAAGAGAATGGCCAAGGATGCTGAAAAAAGCCCTTTTTATCCTTGGATAAAAGGCCTGAAGATACAAGGGTGGGGGAGTGTGAGTGGGTGGGGGAGAGTTTGAGGATCCTGTCATTCGAGGGAGGTGATGGACAGCTTTGACATCATTATTGAGAGGCAATGCGAGGAAGATCTTGGCCCACCAAAGCCATTGCCCTGCCTCCAGGCAGGTGAGTCTACGCCCCTCTGGGCCATCACCCTCCACTGCGTGTTGTCTTCTGGAAAAGACCTCTCCCCTGATCTGAAACAGCCTTGGCACATTCCCTGCAGGTCTTGGACAGACTGGGAGTCATCTCTTTTCAAGGACCTTCAACCCCTGAGATGAGTCCTCTGTGCATTTATACAGGAAAGGAAGAAGGAAGGGG
>NW_006771164.1:0-2756 GCF_000442215.2 Lipotes vexillifer
CATACAGATGGCTAACAAGCACATAAAAAGATGATAAACATTGCTAATTATTAGAGAAATACAAATCAAAACCACCATGACATATCACCTCACCCCTGTCAGAATGTGTATCATCAAAAGCTCTAGAAATAACAAATGTTGTCAAGGGTGTGGGGAAAAGGGAACCCTTGTACACTGTTGGTGGGAATGTAAAGTAGTGCAGCCACTTTGGAAAAAAATACTGAGGTTCCCCTCAAAACTAAAAATAGAACCACTGTATGGCCCAGGAATTTCACTCCTGAGTATATATCTGAAAAACCTGAAAACACTAATTCAAAAAGATGCATGCACTCCACTGTTCATAGCACCATTATTTATAATAACCAAGATATGGAAACAACCCAAGTGTTCTTCAACAGATGAATGGATAACTAATGTGAAATATATATAATGGAATATTATTTCAACAGATGAATGGATAAATAATGTGAAATATATATAATGGAATGTTATTCATACATAAAAATTTGAAATTTTGTCATTTGCAACAACGTGGATTGACCTAGAGAGTATTTTGCTTAGTGAAATGTCAGCCAGAGAAAGACAAATTCTGTATGTTATAACTTATATGTGGAATCTAAAGAATAAAACATTTAATGTATATTACAAAACAGAAACAGACTCACAGATACAGAAAACAAATCAGTGGATACCACAGGTGTGAGGCAAGCGAGGGGGCAAGATAAGAATATGGGATTAAGAGACAAAAACTGCTATGTATAAAATAGGTAAGCAACAAGGATATATTGTACAACACAGGGAATTATAGCCATTATCTTGTAATAATTTTAAATGGAATATAATCTGTAAAACTGCTGAGTCACTACGCTGTACTACTGAAGCTAATATAATACTATAAATCAAATATACTTCAATTAAATAAATACCTAATAAATATGTAATGTTTATATAAATCAATTTGTAGGGCTAATGGCTGCCATCTGCACACCATATATTAACAGAAGTTACTAAGAAGACAGATAATCCAAAATAATTAAGTAGTATCATTTTGATATGTGTTTAGCTTTGCACTGCCTTATAGAATACAAAGAAGCAGAAGTGTACACACATTTTAAAAAACAACAACTACAAACAAAACTGAATTACACTGCTATAAACTGCAAATGCAAAATAGTGATTTTTTTTTTTTGCAGTACGTGGGCCTCTCACTGTTTATACAGACAACATTACCCCAGTACCAAAGCCAGGCAAGAACACTACAAGAAGAGAAAACTGCAGGCCAATATTCAAATATTTTTGCATAGATGCAAAAATACTTAACAAAATATTAGCAAACCAAATTCAACTATACATTTAAAGGATCATAAACCACGATCAAGAAGTATTTATTGTAATTAAAATTAACATAAGAAGTTGAAGGATCATGAAATCAGTCCCTAAGTGTTTCTAAAAAACAAATCAGGGTTGTTTGTATATAAATTCAGTATGGAATTGGGAGTGTGTAGAATGAGAAGAGAAAAGATCAGAATTTAGAGAAATAATATTAATAGGGGACTGTAGGGGAAAAAGTACATTTCAATAGCATACTATGCATTCTCTGCATATAGCACAGCCTTCCAGGAATTACTTAATTCTAAACTTTGATTGACTTTGAGCTATTTTACAGCACTTTGTAAATTGTAGGTCACTGATAGACACACTTTTTTAGTAGAGGTTCAATTATCTTCCCTTCTACTGAGTAGAAAAACCAGTCTTGCCACCATTTACATATTCATTTCCATATTCTTGGTCTATGAATGTGCCTGTTTTTAAATTCTCTTTTGAACCAGTTATAACATGTCTGATTCCATCATAAATGATTAGATCTTTAAAATATGTTCATTTTTATATCTGTATGAGAGTCATTATTTTATCCTTTATTGAAAGTTATCTTTAAGAAAACCAAAGAAGAAAAGCCAGCTAAAAGAGGGCAATTAAATGATTGTTCAGAGAAGCAAAAGAACACAAGGTGTAATACATATTCCCCAAATCAAGGGAAGAAAACTTTCAAGAGAAAGGGGCGCCATATATCTCAAGGGTGTCTTGTAAGTTGGAAGAGTTTAAAAGTCTATTACACTTGGCAACCAAGTAACCGTTGATATTTCTGCAAGAGTATTTTCACAAAGTGGTGGGGTTATCAAGTACAATGTAGAATTTTGAAGAATGAATGAAGCGTGAGGAAAACAGTAAAGGGAAACAAACTTTTTCCTACATGTTTTCTTGTGAATTTTATTCCTGTGTAACTGTAAAAATGATAACTGCTCTCTCAAAAAATAAAAAATCCAGAAACTTTCTAAAATTAATGAAACCCCACCTGAAATCACACTGACACTTTTTGACCATATTTCCATATGTCCCTCTAAATGCCCACAATTTAAAATAAATAGAATCATAATATATCTATCTGCTCTTAGGTCTCTAACCTATTTTCAAAATCATACATTAGTAGACCTCAGTTAAACTTTTCTTTTTAATTTTAATGCCTTATTTGAAAAAAAAAGTTCTTCTGGCAAAGAAAAGTAAAAAGAGAGGTAATTTGAGTCTATATGAATGATGATTGAAATCTTATGCCACTCACAACTATATATTATGCATTTTAAAAACTATCTCCTCGGTTTTTTTTGTTTTTTGCGGTATGCGGGCATCTCACTATCGTGGCCTCTCCCGTTGTGGAGCACAGGCTCCGGATGCGCAGGCTCAGCGGCCATAGCTCACGG
>NW_006771167.1:0-302 GCF_000442215.2 Lipotes vexillifer
TTAATTTTGTATCCTGCTACTTTACCAAATTCATTGATTAGCTCTAGTAGTTTTCTGGTACTACTTTCTTTAGGATTCTCTATGTATAGTATCATGTCATCTGCAAACAGTGACAGCTTTACTTCTTCTTTTCTGATTTGGATTCCTTTTATTTCCTTTTCTTCTCTGATTGCTGTGGCTAAAACTTCCAAGACTATGTTGAATAACAGTGGTGAGAGTGGGCAACCTTGTCTTGTTCTTGACCTTAGTGGAAATGCTTTCAATTTTTCACCATTGAGGATGATGTTGGCTGTGGGCTTGTC
>NW_006771168.1:0-1293 GCF_000442215.2 Lipotes vexillifer
CGCGGAGCGGCTGGGCCCGTGAGCCATGGCTGCTGAGCCTGCGCGTCCAGAGCCTGTGCTCTGAAACGGGGAGGCCACAACAGTGAGAGGTCTGCGTACCGAAAAACTAAATAAATAAATAAATGAATGTAGGACATGTACCTTTTTGTCTGACAATTATCTTGTGGTCTCTAACAATGCACTATTTTAATATGAACATATTCTTTCCATTCTACAGTCTCAATTATGTATTGGGTAATTTTCTTCAATATAATTGTTACCTCCTATAAGATGAAACATATATTCTGTAAGCAGTATCACTTTGTCATCCACTATACTTCTGTACTATACTCATTAACCCAGAAATAAAGTGGCATTATATGTTTTTAAAAATGCAATCTTAATGCTGCCTATGTTTACAAACACTGATGACCAACAACACAGTTCAGTCATTGACAAAGCACATTAATTCCAGGTACATTAGTGTATAAAGGCAGAAGACATATTTCCCACTGGGGTCAAATAGAAAAATGTCAATTATGAAAGGTTAGATGAACACAATATCCAGAATATTTAGAAAGAGATCCACATGCTATGACCTTTCACCTAAGATGATAATGTCGTGTGGTATGTGAAAGCAAACCTAACCTCTGGAATTTTTTAAGTCTTTTCGAATACTTAATAATAAAGTCACAGTAGTATATTGTATAATATCTGTGAATTTGTAAAGAAAGGAACATAGAAAATAACTATTCACAGGTCTGTCATTTTCTAAGTGCATCAGCCTTACACAATCTTCAATATTGAATCTTCTTCATCTTATGAGTGAGGTTCAATGACCAGACCTGAAAGTTCCATTGGGATAGTACAGGATTAATCGTCTTGTAGTGCTTGTTTGCTGACATACTCTGCTGATTACTGTGTAAATCCTACCTTTTTCATTAATGGAAGAGAAGGGAAGAGCACTCTTTTCAACTTCTATTACAACTTATTTTCTGCTGTAAAAATGGTCTAGTCAATTCCTAGTAGAAAAGAATTACAAGATTTGTAGTCACTTGATCCTTTTTAAAGGTCGCCAAGGCTGAATAAATCAAATTGTTTAAGGATAGTAATATGTCCATAGTTGAGGAATACAGTTTACAAAGTTTTCAAAACAAAAAGGTTAGTTCAAAGAAGACCTTCTTATTGACAACCAGGAACGTTCAGTATTGCTTAGTTAGAAATCTGTCACTGAAAGTTTCAAAACAAAACTTTGAGGGCTTCCCTGGTGGCGCAGTGGTTGAGAGTCTGCCTGCCAATGCAGGGGACACGGGT
>NW_006771169.1:0-209 GCF_000442215.2 Lipotes vexillifer
ATTCATCTCTGCTTTTTATCTCCCTATATTGTGTGTATGTTCATTTGTGTGAACATCACACAAGCATACTAACATATACACATAGTTTAACCTAAATAAAAACATAATGTTTTAAACCCGTTTTAAAATTTAATGTAAGCATTGGGCATTATTACATAGTTATAAATTTAATTCTGCATCAAAGTTTGCAAACTCTTGGCTGACTAGTT
>NW_006771171.1:0-1729 GCF_000442215.2 Lipotes vexillifer
TGTATTTGTGGGGAGGAAGGTGATCTCCGCGTCTTACTCCTCCGCCATCTTTCCACCGCCGCCCCCGAAATTTTTTAAAAAAGATATTAGAGTCAAACTGAACTATGTCCTCATTACATTAAATATAAATACACCTCACACTTCAGTGAAGAGACTAAAAAAGATAGAATTCAATTATATGTTTTATTAAACAATAGATAGACCTTAAATATAAGAGCACCGGCTGAAACTAAAAGGATGGCTGGTGTCTTGTATTAATGCCAGATCAAACAGGCTTTGAATCAAGACAAAGAGGAACATTTTGTAGTGATAAAGGGATCCATTCAATTGTAAGATATAACATTTATAAATTTGTATGCACCCATTATCACAGGCTTGATATATATTAAAAATTAGAAAAAAAATAAAAAGAAAAAAAATAAACTTTATCCTCAATAAATGTTAAACTCCCCCCACCAAAAAATTGATAGAAATAAAAGGAGGCATAAATTCACAATCATAAGTAGAGATTTTAGCATGCTTCTCTTAGTAACTGATGAAAATTAGTTAACAAATATGTAAGGATATGGGTGATTTGAACAACAATATTAAACAGTTTTGACATAAAGGACATCTATAAAGCACTACCCCAAATGATAGCAGAATACACATTCCTTTTAAGTGTGCATGAAACAATTTCCAAAAGAGACCACACTGTGGGGTATGTCATTTTTAAAAAAATTTTAGAATACACATTCTACACCTATTGGAATGTCTTAAAAAACAAAACCAAACTAAGGCAAACCAAAAACTTATAATACTAAGTGCTGGTGTGTATACAAAAAGAAACTCTCAAATATTGCTGGTGGGAATGCAAAATAGTACAGCCACTATGGAGAGTGGTTTGGGAATTTCACATAAATTTAGAAAAAAAAACTTACCATATAACCTAGAAATCCTATTCCTAGCCTATATGTTTTCCGATAGAAAACAAAACTTAAATTCACATAAACTTTGTAATGAAATGTTTTAGTGGCTCTATTCATACTCACCAATTAAAAGGAAACAACTCAAATGTCCTTCAACTGGTGAATGGTTAAATAAACAGTGTTACACCCATACAATGGAATGCCAGGTATTTACCATAGAGAAATGAAAACTCATGTTCACATGAAAATCTGTATACAAATATAGCAGATTTATTTATGATTGCCGAAACCTGGATACAACTCTAATGTCCTTCAATTGGTGAATTTTAAAAAAAAGCTTTGATGCATTCATACAATAGAATACTACTCATCAGCAAAATAAACAAACTACTTATACATGCAATGACATGGATGACACTTCAATGTGTTGTGGTAAGAGAAAAAAGAAAAACTACATATTCCAAAGGCTACATACTGTGTAATTCCATACATAAGACCTTCTGGAAAAGGCAGTGTTATTGAAAAGCAGATCTGTTGTTGTTAGGACCTAGGAGGGGTGGAGGAGTTGACTACAAAGGGACAATATGAGAGAGTTTTTTTGATGTGATGGAATTGTTCTGTATCTTTCTTTTGTTTTAGATTATGTGACTATATGTATTTACCAAAATCATAAAATTGCAGACCAAAAATAGTAACTTTTACCCAATTCAAATAATAGAAGTAATAAGAAGTACTTATTATGAGAAAATTTATGCTTGTAGGGAGCGGTGGAAAGATGGCGGAGGAGTAAGACGCGGAGATCACCTTCCTCCCCACAAATA
>NW_006771172.1:0-233 GCF_000442215.2 Lipotes vexillifer
CTCACATGTCGCTCAGAGCTGACACAGAGCATCTCAGAGCAACACTTGAACTAACAAACAATATCTCTGACAGGTCTGTGACCCTGGACATCAGTCTGTGCGGGCTCCCTCCGCCTGGTCTTCCTGAGACTTACACTGCACCCGGGGCACCAGGCCTCTGTCTCCACCCTCCACCCACCCCTCTTCTCCCTGGCTCCTGGGTTCCTCTCTTTAGGAGAGGGTTTTCTTGAAGG
>NW_006771173.1:0-250 GCF_000442215.2 Lipotes vexillifer
TTAGCCTTACCCCAAACCGTGCCCTAATCCTAACCAGTACAGTAATACACAGCCTTGCCCTGATACGTAGGCTAACCCTAAACCATTGTCGTTCCATAACCTGTACCCTAAAACGTCCTGGTTCCCTAACCCTAACCTGAAACCTAACCCTAACCTTAAGCTTTACCGTTAGCCTTACCCCAAACCATGACCTATTCCTAGGCCGTACGCTAACACTAAACTGTGCCCTAACATGTACGCAAACCGTTAA
>NW_006771175.1:0-1060 GCF_000442215.2 Lipotes vexillifer
ACCCGTGTCCCCTGCATCGGCAGGCAGACTCTCAACCACTGCGCCACCAGGGAAGCCCGAAGTATTCTTTTTCTTTGATTTCTGCCCTGGTACCCTAACCAAGTCCCTATTCCCTTCTTTGCCCTATCTCCTTAAATAGTTATTTTTCTTTCTTCTACCTCTTAAACAAGAGCAAACTGCAAGGCAGAACTCCAGTCTTCAGTCCTCTGTTCTTTGTTTCTTTACACACTTACTTGTTTTTCTATCCTCATTAACTTAACTCTTGCTTCTATGCAGATTACTCCCAGTGTGTTGAATGTAATCATGTTCAATGACTTAGCTGTTGAGATCAAGATTTATTTAAAGGTCTTCAGAAAAAAAAAAAAGGCTTTGGGTATCTTTTATAACTCAACAGACTGAAAAATCTATAAATGTCTGCTGGGAGTCATTCAGGAATTACACTTCCCGCTGACAGTGTGAGAAGCAGACTCAGTATATGACTCAGCTTGCAATCAATCGATGGAGCATTATGCTTCAAGGAAATGGGAAAGTCTCATAGCAATTTAGAATTTGTCACTAAATCTAGTCTGACTCTTTGTCCAGAAAGAAGTGCAGCTCCCTACTGTCAAGGCCTGAGCTCTTGGGATCTTTGCCTATTTCCTAGGCAGAGCCATAGTTAACAATGTTTGCTATCAAGAAAAGCAGCATGATGCATGTTCTCAAATCAAGCCAGCACGCGTGCATGTGTGTGTGTGCGTGTGAGAGAGAGTGAGAGAGAGAGAGGTGGAGGCAGTGAATAGTGAAGGGTTGGGGGACAGAGGTGAAGTCTGAGGGAAAAGTAAACAGATGGCTTGCAGGCAGGTCCTTGGCTCTGACTCTATCCATCCCACTGGCTGTTCAGGGAGTAGTGGAGAGGGGAGGGAGTTTTAAACTTTTAAACAGGACTTAGTCTTCTAAGTCTTAGTCTTCTACTACCATCATTTATAATTTTCCTTTGGCCTCTGTCTTTTTTTTTACTGTATGTGGGCCTCTCACTGTTGTGGCCTCTCCCGTTGTGGAGCACAGGCTCCGGACACGCAGG
>NW_006771176.1:0-216 GCF_000442215.2 Lipotes vexillifer
CCTTTAATCGCTGAAGCCACCAGGCCAAGGTTCAAATGCCACACGTTTGAACGAGGTAAGAGGCTCTCCTGGGTTAAGTGTCTCTAAGGTTCTAGAGTTCCTCATTTCAGTGTCTTTTCTATTGCAGTGCACATCCAGACCAGAATGTATCATCCAAAGCAGAATCTGTGCTGCCCGCTACCAAAGTATTGTTGCTCTCCATCCCAGCAATGCTGC
>NW_006771177.1:0-572 GCF_000442215.2 Lipotes vexillifer
AAATTCTATCAAACATTTAGAGAAGAGCTAACACCTATCCTTCTCAAACGCTTCCAAAATATAACAGAGGGAGGAACATTCCCAAATTCATTCTACAAAGCCACCATCACCCTGATATCAAAGCCAGACAAAGATGTCACAAAAAAAGAAAACCACAGGAAAATAACACTGATGAACAGAGCTTCAAAAATCCTCAACAAAATACTGGTGAACAAAATCTAACAACACATTAAAAAGATCATACACCATGATCAAGTGGGGTTATCCCAGGAATGCAAGGATTCTTCATCATATGCAAATCAATAAATGTGATACACCATATTAACACATTGAGGAAGAAAAACCATATGATAATTTCAGTACATGCAGAAAAAGCTTTTGACAAAATTCAACACCCATTTATGATAACAAGTCTCCAGAAAGTGGGCAGAGAGGGAACCTACCTCAACATAATAAGGCCATATATGACAAACTCACAGCCAACTTCATTATCAATGGTGAAAAACTGAAAACATTTCCTCTAAGATCAGGAACAAGACAAGGATGCCCACTCTCACCACTATTATTCAACA
>NW_006771178.1:0-225 GCF_000442215.2 Lipotes vexillifer
TTGCTGTGCAAAAGCTTTTAAGTTTCATTAGGTCCTATTTGTTTATTTTTGTTTTTATTCCCATTAATCTAGGAGGCGGGTCTAAAAGGATCTTGCTGTATTTTATGTCATAGTGTTCCGCCTATGTTTTCCTCTAAGAGTTTTATACTGTCTGGCCTTATGTTTAGGTCTTTAATCCATTTTGAGTTGATTTTTGTGTATGGTGTTAGGGAGTGTTCTAATTTC
>NW_006771179.1:0-4139 GCF_000442215.2 Lipotes vexillifer
GCTCCTCAACGGGAGAGGCCACAACAGTGAGAGGCCCGCGTACCACAAAAAAAAAAAAAAAGACAACCTATGGACTGGGAGAAAATATTTGCAAATGATGCTACAGACAAGGGCTTAATTTCTAAAACATACAAATAGCTCATACAACTTAATAATAAAAGAAAAATCCAAACAATGCAATAAAAAAAAATGGGCAGAAGACCTAAATAGACATTTCTCCAAAGAAGACATATACATGGCCAACAGTCACATAAAAAGATGCTCATTATCACTAATTGTTAGAGAAATGCAAATCAAAACTACAATGAGGTATCACCTCACCCTGGTCTGAATGGCCATCATTAAAAAGTCTACAAATAATCAATGAGGGAGAGGGTGTGGAGAAAAGGAACCCTCCTACACAGTTGGTGGGAATGTAAATGGGTGCAGCCACTATGGAGAACAGTATGGAAGTCTCCTAGAAAACTAAAAATAGAGCTATTATATGACCTAGCAATCCCACTCCTGGGCATGTATCTGGAAAAGATGAAAGCTCTAATTAGAAAGGATACATACACCCCAATGTTCATAGCAGCACTATTTACAATAATGAAGACATGGAAGCAGCCTAAATGTCCATCAACAGAGAAATGGATAAAAATCGTAGTGTATATATACAATGGAATATTACTCAGCTATAAAAAAAAATGAAATAATGCTGTTGCTGAGTCCAAGCTCGCTCTGCTTGCCACACAAAAGGCCAATGAATTGGAGTCAAGGTGTTGAGGCAAGAAATATGACTTTATTTCGAAAGCCAGCAGATCAAGAAGATGGCAGACTAGTGTCTCTGAAAAACCATCTTATCAGGGTCTGGATGCCATTTTCTTTTATATAATCAGAGAGGGAGAGGCAGTGAGGAAGTAAAGTAAAAAGGCCATCTGTCTTGCAAAACATGTCCTGGAATGACCAGCCTTGGTGAGGGGATGTGTTAGTTTCTTTTTTCTTTCAGCCATCCACAGTTGAGCAGGGTCAGATTGTCTCCCGGTGAGCTGAACAACAGAGGGGCAGGGTTCCCTGTGGCAGGCCATTATATATGATTATAATGACAAAAGCAACGAAAAGCAGAGGTTAAAGTCAAAGAAACAGATCCAACGTGGAGTCTGATTTAGCTCTTCCCTGTTACAATGCCATTTGCAGCAACATGGGTGCACCTAGAGATCACCATACTAAGTGAAGTAAATCAGACAAAGACAAATATCATATGATATCACTTATATGTGGAATGCAAAAAAGATACAAGTGAATTTACTTATAAAACAGAAATAGACTCATAGACATAGAAGACAAACTGATGGTTACCAAAGAGGATAGTGGGGGTGGTGGGGGAGACAAATTAGGAGTTTATGATTAACATACACACACTACTATATATAATATACATAAACAACAGGGACCTAGTGTAAAGCACAGGGAACTAAATATCTTGTAGTAACCTATGATGGAAAAGAATATGAAAAAAGAGTATATACATATAACAATTTTGCTGTACACTTGAAACTAACACAATATTGTAAGTTAACTATACTTTAATAAAAAAAAAAAGAAATCCTCAAAGATTTCCAAGGAGCTATGCGTAGTGTGTCAGAACATTAACCCTTTGATCTTTGTGTTGAATTTTATAAACCTTCAATCAACAATAAATCTTATTCACTTCCATATTATTTCCTAGGATGGCACGGGCACTAGGTTTTTATAATGTGGTCTTAATTATGATGTAAATATTTTCAGTGTCTCTTAAGTCAATAAAATATAATGTTAAAAAACAGAAGCATCTACTTCCCCACTGTCTAGTATGTTGTTAGCTGTAGGGTTTTTGTAGTTATTCTTTATCAGGTTGAGGAAATTCCTTTTTATTACTAGGTTGCTGAGAGTTTATTATTAATAGGTGTTTGATTTCATCAGATGCTTTTTCTTCATCAACTGATACGATCAAATGATTTTTTCTTCTTTAGTATGTTGATATTGTGGATTATATTGATTGATTTTTGAATATTGGCCCCACCTTGCACAATTGAACTAAATCCCACTTGGTTTTGGTGTATAATTTTTTTGAAACATTGTTAGAATAGGTTTGCTAATGTTCTGTTGAGAATTTTTGCATCCATGTTCCTGAGCAATATTGGTAGATAGTTTTCCTTTCTTTTATATCTTTGTCTAGTTTTGGTGTTATGATAATTCTGGATTCATAGAATGAATTAGTAATGTTATTTCTGCTTCTATTTTCTGGATAATATTGCAGAGAATTGGTGTCATTTGTTGCTTAAAAGTTTGATAGAATTTACCAGTGAATCCATCAGAGCCTGGTGCTTTATTTTCTGTGAGGCTATTAATTATTGATTCTATTGCTTTAGTAGATATTGACCTCTTGTGATGAACTGTTTTTCCTTGGGTGAGTTTTGGCAGTTTGTGTCTTTCAATTAATAGTTCCATTTTATGTAAGTTATCAAATCTGTGGGCATAGAATTTTTCATAGTACTTCATTATTTTCTTTTCACTGTTCCTAGGAATAACAGTGATAACTTCTTCATTTTTGATGTGGGTAATGTGTCTTCTCTCTTGTTTTCTTGCTTAGCTTGGTTAGAACTTTATTTTATTGATCTTTTCAAGGAATCACTTTTTACTTCTGCTGATTTTCTCTATTGTTTTCCTGGATTCAATTTCATTGATTTGTGCTCTAATTTTTGTTGTTTAACTTATATTTATTTTCTCCTGTTTGTTTTAGGCTCAAATTACTCTTCTCTTTCTAGTTTCCTAAGGTGGAGGCTTAGATATTGATTTTAGGTCTTTCTTCTTTTATAATATATGCATTTAATGGTATAAATTTCTCTCTAAGCACTGCTCTCACTGCATCCTATAAATTTTGATTTGTTGTATTTTCATATTCATTTAGTTCAAAATATTTAAACATTTTTTCTTGACACTTCTTAACTCATGTATTATTTAGCAAGGTGATATTTAATTTCCAAATACTGGGGGATTTCCAGCTATCTTTTAATTATCGATCTCTAGTTTACTTCCAATGTGGTCTGAGAACATACTTTGTATGACTTCTATACTTTAAATGTGTTAATGTGTATTTTATGGCTCACACCTTAACAAGATATGTGGCATCTCTTGGTGAATGTTCCATGTGTGTTTGAGCAGATTACATATACTGCTGTTGTTGGAAGCAGTATTTTATAAATAGATATAGATGAAGTAATTGATAGTGGTGTTCAGGTCAACTATATCCTTGCTGATTTTCTACATGTTTGATCTATCAATTATTTAAAGAGACATGTTAAAGTCTCCAGCTATAATAGTGGATTTCCTGTTTTTATTTTCATTTCTATCAGTATTTGCCTCATGTATTTTGACGTTTTATGGTTAGATACAAACACACTTAGAATTGTCTTTTAGAAGTATTGATGACTTTATAATTGGGTAATGTGCCTCTTTATACTTCATTATTTTGCTTGTTTTGAAGCCTACTTTGTCTGAAATTAATATATCTACTTCAACTTTCTTTTAATTAGCATTATCATGGTATTTTTTTAAAGAGATAGAAAAAGTATCTTTTTCTATCCCTTTAGCTTTTACCTGTATGAGTGTTCATATTTAAAGTGGATTTCTTGTAGACAACATAGTTGGCTCTTATTTTATTTTTTTTACTGACTTTCACAATCTCTGTCTTTTAATTGCTGTATTTAAACCATTCACATTCAGAGTGATTTTTGATATTGTTGGACTAATATCTACCATGTTAGTAGTTGTTCTGTATTAGTTGTACTTGTTCTCCCCCCCGCCTTTTTCTGCCTTATCTGGTTTTAAACAGTATTTTACCTAATTCTAGTTTACTGCCTCTCTTAGCAAATTAATTATATATATTTTTTTAAAATAGTGGTTACTGGGCTTCCCTGGTGGCAGAGTGGTTGAGAGTCCACCTGCTGATGCAGGGGACATGGGTTCATGCCCCGGTCCGAGAGGATCCCATATGCCGCGGAGCGGCTGGGCCTGTGAGCCATGGCCGCTGGGCCTGTGCTTCCAGAGCCTGTGCTTTGCAATGGGAGAGGCCACAACAGTGACAGGCCCGCATACCAAAAAAAAAAAAAAAAAAAAAA
>NW_006771180.1:0-278 GCF_000442215.2 Lipotes vexillifer
TTTTTTTTTTTTTTTTTTTTTTGCGGTATGTGGGTCTCTCACTGTTGTGGCCTCTCCTGTTGCAGAGCACAGGCTCGGGACACGAAGGCTCAGCAGCCATGGCTCACGGGCCCAGCTGCTCAGTGGCACGTGAGATCTTCCCGGACTAGGGCACGAACCCATGTCCCCTGCAATGGCAGGCGGACTCTCAAACACCACGCCACCAGGGAAGCCCTCCATAACTCTTTTTGAATTATGGTTTTCTCAGGGTATATGCCCAGTAGTGGGATTGCTGGGTC
>NW_006771182.1:0-347 GCF_000442215.2 Lipotes vexillifer
CCCTGGTGGCACAGTGGTTGAGAGTCCGTCTGCCGATGCAGGGGACACGGGTTTGTGCCCCGGCCCGGGAAGATCCCACATGCTGTGGAGCGGCTGGGCCCGTGAGCCGTGGCCACAGAGCCTGTGCATCCGGAGCCTGTGCTCCGCAACGGGGGAGGCCACAACAGTGAGAGGCCCACGTACCGCAGCAAACAAATAAACAAACAAAAATAAAAAATAAAAAATAAAAACAACAACAGGGGACTTCCCTGGTGGTGCAGTGGTTAAGAGTCTGCCTGCCAACACGGGGGACACGGGTTCGAGCCCTGGTCTGGGAAGATCCCACATGCCACGGAGCAACTAAGCCC
>NW_006771183.1:0-495 GCF_000442215.2 Lipotes vexillifer
ATGAATTATGTAAGAATGTCTCTCTATTTCACTGTGATTGTGTTTTGGTTTTGAAATTTATTTGTAAAATGGGGTTTGGCGGATTTTCAGTGCTGCGTTTATGTCGCTCTACACACGCTTGATTCTCTTACGGAGACATATACATACATATGTTTTAAGATTCCTACCAGTCTGGTGTACTCCTATGCGTTGAATATGGGGTGTTGAGTCCATTTCGTGGAGCAAGGAGTAGGTCTTGTCTATTACGTATTTGGCTTCTGGAAAGGTATGTGTGCTGATTTCAATCTCTTGTTTTATGCAGCGCCCCCACTCAGCTTTCCCCTTACGAAAGCAAAAGTTTGTTTTCTAAATGAGACACTCTCTTCTGTTTTGTAATTCAGTCCATGTGTCGCCAAGTTTACGTTCCCTGTTTTATTGATATCTTATGACGTATCTTTTTCTGTGTGACTTATTTCACTTAGAATCATCGTACCTGTATCCACTCATTATGCTGCT
>NW_006771184.1:0-293 GCF_000442215.2 Lipotes vexillifer
GGTGAGAGTGGACATCCTTGTCTTGTTCCTGATCTTAGAGGAAATGCTTTCCGTTTTTCACCACTGAGAAAGATGTTTGCTGTGGGTTTGTCATATATGGCTTATATTATGTTGAGGTAGGTTCCCTCTATGCCCACTTTCTGGAGAGTTTTTAGCATAAACTGCTGTTGAATATTCTCAAAAGATTTTTCTGCATCTATTGAGATGATCATATGGTTTTTATTTTTTAGTTTGTTAATATGGTGTATCACATTGATTGATTTGCGTATATTGAAGAATCCTTGCATCACTGG
>NW_006771185.1:0-3090 GCF_000442215.2 Lipotes vexillifer
TCTGTTTGTTTGTTTGATCCCATATTATATCTTGGAGATTTGGGGGCAACTTATATTCTGTAGGAGTATACAATATATATGCACAATGTTTTAAAAATCTGATGTATAAATATTGAGTTTTACTGTCACCTAGACGGCAGATATGCAAAAAATAGATTCATTAAAATATTTCTAGTGTCCTGGTTTTAAAATAGGGAGTACTTTCTCAATGTTCATCTCCTCACATAGTCATAAAATTTCCTACTTTAACAAAAGTCACTTGGTTCTCTGCGTGCCAATGAACTTGAATGCTAAATTTACAAGTTCATGCTAATGTGTTCTCTGCTAAATGTGGGAAATTTTCTTTGTGTATCCACTGATATTTCACTATTTATCATGGTGGTGTAAATGCTTGGGTTAGCTTGACCTAAAGGCATCCAAATTCATGGAAATGAATGTGGGAATGGGACAATATAATTAAATATCACAATTAATGGGCTTGATGCTCCTATTTCATTCTTCACACAAACATATTAAAAGTAGATTTTTTTTTTATTACGTAAGACTTGGTTCTATATATAGTTCAGCCAGAAGTAAAATTATTCCTAAATCACCCTGTCTCTCAACCTAAAGCATCAGCTGCAGCCTGTACACATAATGACAGTCAGACCTTGATTGGCTTTTTTCTCTTCCAACTGGTGGTGTAGACAGCAAACAAGAACCCTGTCTGAGAAGATTTTGTGTATAGACCCAGAGAAAAATGTTAACATGGCACTGTTGTTTATGTTATGATCAACCAAATTTATTGATCCATTTATTTATTTGTTCTTACAAAGTCCTGTATTCATCCATCCAGCACATTTCCTGAATACTTACCATGCACCAAATGCTGAAACTACAGTAATAAGCAAAACAGACATAGCCCATGTAGTCCCGGATTTCATAATTTGGAAAGCACAGCTGGACTAGAGTTACCCTTAGGAAAAATACATTCAAATATAATTAGATAATCACACAAATATGTGAAATGAATAATAAACATATGATGCTGTAAAAGCAACGAGACCCAGTATTTTCAAGAGGTCAAAGAAAGGCTTTTTTGTGTCAGTGCCATTTGAACTGAGATGGGAAGGATGCATGAACTAAACAATGGCGGTGATTGGGAAAGTAATCACTAGGTATCTGACCTCAGACAGGTTACTTAACCAGTTTATGCGTTAGTTTTCTCATCTATCAAATGACAAGGTTAATAGTACCTACTTTATAAGGTCTGGTGAGGATTTGGTAAGAGTTTAGGACTATGTTCACTACATGGGCTCTACGTAAATATTACATATTGTTGTTACATGGCATTTTTACCCATAGTTTGCTAAGTTAGAAACATACTGAAGAAAATAAAAATAATTAAATAATACTGAATGTTGATTTCAGATTTATTCAAAGTAAGATGCAAGTGATAAATAAAACTTTCCATACAAAAAGTCACAATTCAGGTAGGGAGACAACATGGAAAATGTTGAAAGCGATGAAAATGATGATGTGAACTGCTTACAATATATGCATTATGAAATGACACCTAGGAAAACTGGAAATCAATGAAGTTGTGTTAATTGCTAATTTTTTTGGAAAGGGAAGATTGATGCTTGCAATAAACTTAAATGAAAGATTTTTTAAAATGGTGCCCTGAGAACAGAGAGGCACAAAATCATGCTTATAATTTTGTGGCTTGGGCTGAAGCATTTCTCAAATGTCCTTGAAAGTTTCCAAAGACAGTCTTTCCTCAGGAAAGTATTTCTCCTGTGAGTAAATAATGTTCTTGCCTAGAAATGAAATGCAGTAATATATTACATTGCAAGTGAACTGTTAGCAAGACTGGCAGCAGAAGTTCAGAAACAAATGTCACATTGCAATCTAGAGTTTGAGGCTCTGTATCTGAACTTCCATAACTTCTAAAGGGATGCCCTTTGTATTAAGTCAAAACAGTCCAGAGAAGAATTTTGACTTCTCTTTACTTAACTATTAGAAGGATTTATTTGGAATTATTATTGTGTCATGCATGTTCTGCCTTAAATTTTCTGTGGTTGAGTTGCACAATTGATAAGCTAAGGTTTCTTTTCACCATAAAAAGGCTCCTTTTAAGGAGTCCTATAATAATGACATTTAAAATACTTGCTTGCTTTTGAAGAAAGCTTCATGCTTTCCAAAGTGCTTTATAAACGCATTTCTATGAGGCAGGTGGAACATGTCCTGTCAACAGTATTTTACAGAAAAGAAAATGGAGGCTGTAAAGGAAAGCTGTTTGGTCAAGGTCATTCAGTGTGTCAGGGGAGTTTTCATCACAGGAGTACTCACAGTTGAGCAGGGAATCCAGCAGGGAAAGCTTAAGGCTTTAGTCTATCTTTACACAAGTATTTTTGCATAAATGAAAAATTTACCCAAAATGAAGTGCATTAGTTACCTAGTGCTGCCTTCTTGTTCCTTAGAGTCTAGTGAGGGATATAGACTGAGCATATTCTATCCCAATGAAGATAACTTAGATTATTCTGAGGATGATCACTTGGGCTTTAGAATCTGAATTCCAGCTTGACCCCTTACATGAAGGAAGTTACTTAACCTTTCAAAGCCTGCTTCTCCATCCCTTAAATGGCAATTTGAATGCTCTCTTATATGTTTATTAACTCATTCACTTAACAAAGCACCTGCTAGATCTCAAGTACTCTGCTAAGAATGGTGAAGCTTTTCTAGGAAGCCAGGAGGCATCCTTCAGTGGATAGCGGAGGTCAAGAGAGGTTAGAGTTAAAACTTGAATTTGACAGTGGGAGAAGATGAAAGGTTCACACGGCAAGGAAAAGAGAAAAAGACTATTATACAGGTTAAAGAGCTAGACCTGGAGATATCTGGAGTGACAAAATTTCTGAATTTTGATGTACCATACTTCCTGCCTCAGTTTCCACATGTTTCACAGTATTCATTTAGTAGAGATTAAATGAAGATTAAATAAGCATGGAAAGTGGCATAGGACAAATTTGATAAATTATTATGTATGACAGTGTGTATAAATAAAATCAATTGCCATGACCCCTCTTCGTACCAAGTGATCACAGCATGCTT
>NW_006771186.1:0-2167 GCF_000442215.2 Lipotes vexillifer
CCCGTGTGCCCTGCATCGGCAGGCGGACTCTCAACCACTGCGCCACCAGGGAAGCCCAGTAGTTTGCTTTTTAAAATGACTTCAGTATTCTTTGAAATCAGCAGTTATTACTCTTCTGTGTGGGTGGTTATTCATGATATTAATGTATGACTTTTTCTTGTTCACTTGGCTCCAGATGAAAAAGACGTTTCCATTTTGGGGATGACAGATTTGGGGACTAATCTTTACTGTGTAGATAGATACAATAAAACTTCATTTTCATATACCATAAGTAAATTTGCAATTTGTGATTGCCCTGATATCTAACTTTTACACAATCAAGGAAAAAATGGTTTGCTCCACAAATTTAGAGGGTAAACAAGGTTGAACCTAGCGATATTTTACTTAGGTAAATAGCTTTCAAGCATTTTATAAGTACATATTTGCATACAAATCTGATTCCCAAACAACTTTGTTTGTTCATTAAAGCTAGTAGGTTTTCCTTTGCCTTGTGTTTAAGTCCCATACTGAAGAAAAGTAAAAATGTATTTACTTAAAGATAAACTGTATTTAGGTCTTGCGAGTAGGCCCAGATCTAAATTAATAAATGTTTTTGTGGACACATTACTTACATGAGTAAAAGAAAAACCACATATCCTACCTGTAGTCTAACCTAAAACTTTTATTTCATTTTGAAGGTGTAAAACTACAGATAGTTTTAAAGGCAGTTAAAGTTTCTTTTAAGGAAACGTTTAGTTCTTTAGTAGGGTTGAATAGATTCTTCTTGAGCAGTGAAGGAAGATGAAGAGTGGGCCATAAGTTTCTCAAGCTAGCTGGAAAGGGCAGAGCGGTCGCGAGGAAATTTCTTCCAGGTATTGTCATCTCGTTTGAAATTGTACTGATTTCATGTTTCAGTAAGAGCTGTGCTGAGCTGAAGGGCAGGCCTGGCCAGCCCCCTACTGTGTACACACAGCAAAAGGAAGAGCCGAGACTAGGAAGAAAACAGCCAGGAACAAATCGGTCTTCTAGGTAAGGTGCCATGGAGAGAGTGTTTTAAAGCCATTAAATTACCTTATCATTCTTTTAATTGGTGCCTTGTCAATTTATATTTAAGTTCAATGCAGAGAAAAGAAAATCAGTGTTTAGTTTGAGGGTGAATCATTCATAATCACTCTGATCTTCTGCAGTTAACCAAAACATTTCAGGACATTTTGTGTCCTCAGTTGGCACTGAGGAAGGAACCCCTCTGGGAGAGAGTCACACTTAGCAAAAGAGTAGGAAGGAGAGGTGAAAAAATATATTCTTGTGTGAATAAACATATAGCATAACTAATGTTTATGGCAGTGTTCACGTTTGACTGTTGGCTGTTAACTCATCTTCTATGCTTTTTCTGCATTAGAAACTTAGTAATATTTGACTTGGGCATTATTTCCGTACACCACAATTCTGAAGGAAAAGTCAATACTGCTTCATCTTATTTCAGATAAGCAGGTCATATAATGTGTTCAGCAGTGTTCAGTGACAAATGAGAAATTCCCTTTTATATTTATCTTGTAGATTGTCTTGATGGTTGGTAACAATTAATGATATCAAGTTGAAACTGCATCTTTTAAAAACATAGTTCCCTTGGCTAGCTTCATGGAACAAAAATAGAAGCCAGTATAGATATAAGCAGTCTAAGATATGACATCCACACATGGACTCACCCCCTTTTCCCAACCTCTGTGTCAAGTTGATTGAGTTGTATTTACCAGAAGAGCTACCAGTTAAACCTCCCTGTGCTATAAAAAGTCTTTTTTCTTGTACAGTAAACTGCTACACTATAGTCATCTTATTCCTGGGCAGATTATAGAGTTGAACCATGTTTGCACACTTCTACTAACCTAATAGTCTATAATTCAAATGAGGATTTCAGATGTCTTGGTGGTGAGAGAGTAAGAAAGATGGGAGAAATGGGTTACAAAGGGTACATTTTTTTATTTACCAAGAAAAATGCGCTTGTTTTGTTGGTCTTCAATCTAGACCCTATATGTAGAGCCAGGCCACTTATAGTGTGCAGTTAGGATTATGTTTTTTTTTTTTGCCGTATGCGGGCCTCTCACTGTTGTGGCCTTTCCCGTTGCGAAGCACAGGCTCCGGATGCGCAGGCTCAGCGGCCATGGCTCACGGGCCCAGCTGCTCCGCGGCA
>NW_006771187.1:0-1110 GCF_000442215.2 Lipotes vexillifer
TCTCTCTCTACCTGTCTTTGTCTCTCTCTGTCTGTCTCTCCATCTCTCTGCCTCCCTGTCTCTGTCTCTCCTGTAGATTCAGCCACTGAGCTGACAGGGTCAAGGGTGACCATGAAAAGCCCATCATCTCAAAAGAGACACTTCTGCACCCAGATGGGGCCTTGAGGCTGCACGAGGTCAGTGCATTAAGTCCGCAATCAAAGGCGGCTGGAGCTCCCAGACCCCCGCTGCTGTCTCTGCGGTGAAGAGGATCCTGGCTCTCCCATCGCAGGTCCCCTCGAGGGGCCGTTTCCGTTCAGACGGGCAAAGCTCTGCCTGGAAGGTTGCCGTAGGGGTTACTCTAAGTGTGTTCTCACCCACTAAGATCCGCGCTGTCGCTCCGAGGTGACCGCTGCCACTAGTGTGGACGGAGGCTGGCGCTCTGACAGGATTTCCCCATAAAGTGTAATCGTGAAAACCTTGGGAGATGTCAGCTGGGACACCCACCCCCGCGGCAGAGGCGCTGGGGGGCCCAGGAGGAGAGACCCTCTTTGCGCAGCCCCAGGCCGGCCCCTGGGGACAGAGCTGGCTCCCGAGCCTGGGGACTGGGGTCTTCACAGGGACGGCGTCCGTCCGCAGGGCCCCCGCGGGGCTGTGAGCTCCCTCGGCTGGGCCGGCTCCCTCAGGCCGCGCCTCCCCTCGCACAGCTCTCTGTCCAGACGCCCTCCCTGTGCTGGGCATGACGGGGGGCCCGGGCACTGGGCTCAGAGGCAGAGCCCCGCTCAGTCCATCCGACCCCCCTCGTCGGGGGCAGGAACTTCCTCATGGTCCCCACCAGCATCCCGACCGCTGCCCAGGCCCCAGCCTCCGTTCTGGGATCCACAGGCTCCCAGGACCACGGGGCATGGCTGGTCCACGTGGGGTGATTTGTGGGGTTAGGCAAACCCTCAGGACGCAGACGGGCATCACTCAGCTGGTGACCAGTGGGGGAATCCGTGCCTGCTGTTGACCGACAGGCCCAGGGGCTGGGGGCAGAAGGGAGAGGGCTCTGCACCTCACCCTGGGCAATGCGCAGGGTCACCTGGATGAGACTGGACAGTCGCTGGCCCCGACCCCACCCCCTGGGGCCCC
>NW_006771189.1:0-214 GCF_000442215.2 Lipotes vexillifer
GTTCGCTCACACTAACCCGTGCCCTAACATGTACGCCAACCCTAAACGGTTATCGTACCCTAATATGTAACCTAAAGCATCCCCGTTCCCTAACCCTAACCCTAACACTAGTCCTAACCCTAACCCTACCCGAAGCCGTACCCTAACCCGTGCCTAAACCTACGCTGTACGCTAAACACTAACCCGTGCCCTAAACGTACGCTAACACTAAACC
>NW_006771190.1:0-910 GCF_000442215.2 Lipotes vexillifer
CCATGGCTCACGGGCCCAGCCGCTCCGCGGCACGTGGGATCTTGCCGGACCGGGGCACGAACCGGTGTTTCCTGCATCGGCAGGCGGACTCTCAACCACTGCGCCACCAAGGAAGCCCTGCTTATCAATTTTTAAAATTCGAAGTCCCCATCCCATAGCTGGACTTTAAGACAAATTTTGAGTACGACACACTAAAATGCCACTTTTGAACCAAGCCCACGTGCAGAATTCTACCTTCTTTTGAAATGATTTTCTCCCAGGAAGTTTCTTGGACCCAGATGTTGCCACTGTTTGGATGAAAATGGGATTCCAATACATTTATATATTTTTGACTATTCTACCTTTACAGAAGTGTTGTAACTTAAGCATTAACCAATTTTTTCTTCTGTTTTAATTTTCAAGCAGTTGTGTAGAATTACTAAATTTGTGGCTATGGTTATGGTGAAAATTTATGGAATCCAGCTGATTTTTGCAATTACAATCTGTCCTAGAAAAGCTGTCTTCAAGAAAGCCAAGCACTGTAAGATATCACTTATATGTGGAATATAAAAAAGTTAAACCTGTAAAAAACAGTGTAAAATCGTAGTCACTAGGGGCTGAGAACTGGGGTAATAAGACTGATGGTGTTTAAGGGCACAAACTTATAATGCGTAATAAATAAGCCATAGATATCTAATGCACAGTATAATGAATATCGACAATAATATTGTACTATAATTGTGTAAGGTGATAAATATCACTACATTGGCAATATGAGAATATAAATGTATCGAAGTAACACATTGCACACCCTAACCATATATAATGTTACATGCATTTATTCATTCAAAATTTTTTTTTAATTAAGAGTATGGGGCTTCCCTGGTGGCGCAGTGGTTGGGAGTCCGCCTGCCGATGCAGGGGACACAGG
>NW_006771191.1:0-1004 GCF_000442215.2 Lipotes vexillifer
ACCTGCACCAGTGGGAGGGAGCTGTGAAGGAGGAAAGGTTTCCGCACACTAGGAAGCCCCTTCACGGGCAGAGACTACGGGTGGAGGAGGGGTAAGCTTCAGAGCTATGGAGGAGAGCACAGCAACAGGGATTGGGAGGGCAAAGTGTAGAGATTCCCACACAGAGGATCGGTGCCTACCAGCACTCACCAGCCCAAGAGGCTTGTCTGCTTACCCACCAGGACGGGTTGGGTCTGGGAGCTGAGGCTCTGGATTCAGAGTTTGGATCCCAGGGAAAATACTGGGGTTGGCTGTGTGAACACAGCCTGAAGGGGGCTAGTGCACCACAGCTAGCGATGAGTGTGTCTGGAAAACAGTCTGAAGCTGCCGAAGAGGCAAGAGAATTTTTCTTGCCTCTTTGTTTCACAGTGTGCAAGGAGAGGGAATTAAGAGTGCTGCTTAAACTAGCTCCAGAGATGGGTGTGAGCCGCGGCTACCAGCATGGACCCCAGAGACAGGTATGAAATGCTAAGTCTGCTGCTGCAGCCACCAAGAAGCCTGTGCGCAAGCACAGGTCACTATCTACACCTCCCCTCCTAGGAGCCTGTGCAGCCCACCACCGCAAGGGTGCCGTGATCAGGGAAAACTTCCCAGGGAGAACACGTGGCGCCTCAGGCTGTTGCAATGTCATGTGGACCTCTGCTGTTGCAGGCTCACCCCGCATTCCGTACCCCTCCCTCCACCCGGCCTGAATGAGCCAGAGCCCCCTAATCAGCTACTCCTTTAACCCCGTCCTGTCTGAGCGGGAACAGATGCCCTCAGGCAAACTACACGCAGAGGCAGGGCCAAATCCAAAGCTGAACACCAGCTTCTTCCAAAGCTGTGCAAACAAAAAAGAGAAAGGGAAATCTCTCCCAGCAGCCTCAGAAGCAGCAGATTAAATTTCCACAATCAACCTGATATACCCTGCATCTGTGGAATACCTGAATAGACAACGAATCATCCCAAATTGAGGTGGTGGACTT
>NW_006771192.1:0-564 GCF_000442215.2 Lipotes vexillifer
GGACAGGAATGGGGAGAACCAATGAGAGACTAGCTGTAGGTGTTTGGGCGGGCACATTGAACTGTAATTTCATACCAGCAAGAAGAATGAACCGAAGCCTCAGCATGCCGTGCCTGAACCAGACTAGGGTCTGAAGCAATCCTGCGGGATGGCGGCCAAATCACAAGAAAGCGAGGGGAGAAAAGGAGCTCAGGGACACTGTATTTCACAAACCTGCAGAGTTATAGATGACAGCTTTCGTGCAAAAATATACTGAAGTTAGGCTGCGAAGAGAACTTGAAAGTGAGGCAGAATTGCAGGAAATCGATTTCAGGAGATGGTTTGGAATTGCATTTAAAGCCTATGAAAATAGGCAGAATGCCGACCTGGATGCCCTTGGCCAAAAAGTGCGTATGCGTTTTTTCCTGAACATATTCAAAAAAAAACTCATAGGCCCTTTTTGGCCAACCAAGCAAGCTTGCAACGGAAATCTACGCTACAATGAACTCTCACTTCCCCCCGGTCAAAAAGGCCATCTGAAAAAAGTGTAAAATCCAGAAAGGCAGGACAGGCCAGGGAGAACAG
>NW_006771192.1:574-844 GCF_000442215.2 Lipotes vexillifer
GTTATGCTGATGGGCGGGATGTAAATTGCCAACAGCCACCCTGGAGAAACGTATGGTATTTCCTGAAACATGGAAAAAACAAGGTACATACCCTCGGGCACTAGGCTTAGGGAAACAGAAATCAAAAACACTGAGCCACTCCAAAGTATGGGGCTGCCCTCTTTACAGGAACCTCGTCCTCTGAACAAGTTAAATACTCACGAAAGGAAAAAAAATGGATCGTCAAGTTGCGGCACTTACGTGCCATGGAATATCAGTCAGCAATGAAAT
>NW_006771193.1:0-229 GCF_000442215.2 Lipotes vexillifer
TCCTTCCTTCCTCCCTCCCTCCTTTCTTTCCTTCTTGCCTTCTTTCCTTTTCTTCTTTCTTTCCTTCTTCCTTCCCTCCTTCCTTCCTTCCTTCTTTCCTTCCCTTCTTTCTTTCTTTCTTTCTTTCTTTCTTTCTTCCTACTTCTACTAATTCTCTCTACTTTCCCTCCCTTTTATTCTGAGCCGATTGGATGAAAGGCTCTTGCTGCTCCAGCCAGGAGTCAGGACT
>NW_006771194.1:0-26162 GCF_000442215.2 Lipotes vexillifer
ATTGAGTTATTTCTAGTGAGGTGGATGGACCTAGAGACTGTCATACAGAGTGAAGTAAGTCAGTAAGAGAAAAATACAGTATGCTAACACACACACACACACACACACACACACACACACACACACATATATATATAATTTAAAAAAAAATTGTTTCTGAAGAACCTAGGGGTAGGACAGGAATAAAGACACAGACATAGAGAATTGACCTGGGGACATGGGGAGGGGGGAGTTTAAGCTGGGACAAAGTGAGAGTGTTGCATGGACTTATATATACTACCAAATGTAAAATAGATAGCTATTGGGAAGAAGGTGCATAGTACAGGGAGATCAGCTCAGTGCTTTGTGACCACCTAGAGGGGTTGGATAGGGAAGGTGGGAGGGAGATGCAAGAGGAAGGAGATATGGGGATATATGTTTATGTATAGCTGATTCACTTTTTTATAAATCAGAAACTAACACTCCATTGTAAAGCAATTATACTCCAATAAAGATATTTAAAAAAATGTACAAAACCATAAAACAGATTCTTACCATTTTGTCCTTCATAATTCTGATGATTTTTTAGCATTTAATTAATATGTATATTGTATTTACTTGTATGTTTATAAAATATATATTATAACAAATATTCTTTAAGATATCTACTTTTTGTAAAGTAATATTTTCTCACATCATTAATATGGTCAAACCAGGAATGTTCCATCCTCTTATCATTGACTGACCTGTTTCATTAGTTAGCTAATTGTGCTTCTAGTGCTACAATCATTCTGGAGAATTTGGTGTCTCTTAGGATCCCCAAGCCAATGGTTCAATTTGGATTATTCAATTCTGGTGAACACTGTGTACATTCAGCTCACTCACATGGCCACATTTTGGATCACTGAATCATCTTAAACTCTCTGTAGCAGAAATACTAATTGTAAGCACTCCATTTTTGAGTACATCAGACTCACAATTTTATCCATCAACCAGTTGCTCTGGAACAACTAGGTTTTCCACACAACAGGGTTCCTTTCTCCTTGTCAACACTCTCCTACCTATGTAGATAATGGTGCTTTGTTCAACACTCAGGAACCCTTGTGGGAATATACAACTTTTAACTCTATTACCCTTTTTTCTTTGTATCCACTGGAAAACTTCCATCTCTGGATCTATCCATCTGCCAGACACTTTATCAAGCAAACAGGCAAATCAGGCCACAGCAGTTTTTGCAAGTAATGTGGCAATACTTCTATGGTCTCTGGGTCATTTTCTTCTCCTGCCATCCAAAGGGAAATTTAAAACTGCCTAGATGAATGAACCTCCTGTGTCTCTCTCAAAAAAAAAGTAGGCTGGGGCTTTCCTGGCAGCACAGTGGTTGAGAGTCTGCCTGCCAATACAAGGGACACGGGTTCATATACTGGTCCAGGAATATCCCACATGCCGCGGAGCAGCTAGGCCCGTGAGCCATGGCCGCTGAGCCTGCACGTCTGGAGCCTGTGCTCCACAATGGAGAGGCCACAACAGTGAGAGGCCCGCATACTGAAAAAAAAAAAAAAAAAGAAAGTAGGCTGAAAAAAATATTACATTACTTCCTGAGACAGTGCCATGTTGATTACCTACATAAGCAGGAGGAAATGAAAAATTTCAGGCAGATAAAACCTGGACAGAGCATTATGATAGCTAATTAATAATTTTGGCAACGTCTACAATATCACCATAACACAAAATCCTCAGTTAAAACTACAACTTTGTTCTGAAATAGATTTAGGTGGTGGAATGGAGCAACTGGATAAAATGACAGTAACAGTATACAAAATTGCTGAGCTCAAAAAGAGAAAAAAAAAAGTACACTCCAGGTAAATATACAAATTATCTCTCTGAAATACATGAAGAACACTTTGATAAAAAGAAAAGCCAACTAGCTTATCAAAAAGTTGAAATTATTCTAATAATATTAATAATAGGTAAATCCTAGAATAACTATGAAATAATTTTTAAAATTAAGAGTTTCAAACAGAGTTAAAAACAGAAATAATATTTATATAGAGAAGTAAGTAATTTTGATACAAAAACAAACAGGTATGAATAATGTCACATGTTGTTGGCTACTCTGTCAAAAAATAAAACCCAAAACTCAGTGGCATAAAACAAACAACTATTAGCCTCATAAATTCTGTGGGTCAGGAATCTAAACAAAGCACAGAGGGAAGACTCACTTTTGTTCCACTTGATGTCAGCTGTGGAAGCTCAAAGACTAGGAGCTGGTAGCATCTAGATGCCTTGTTCATTCACATGTCTTGACTTTAATCTTGGAAGACTAGAATAGCTGAGCTGGAATTTCTGTTTCCTCAGGTATCTTTATTTCTGTGTATTCTCTCCAGATGGTCTCTTTATCATGGTGGTTTCCAGTCTGCCAGACTTCTGACATGGTGGCTCAGGTTTTCAAAGTTCTGGAAAAAAAAGGTAAGTAGGCAGATCCTTTTATAGGCACTCCTTATTTTTCAGGATGAGAGGCATTCATTACAGGAAGCTCTTTTTTTCTTTTTTTTTAAACGTACTTGTCTGAGCTGTAAAGATTTGGACATCTGAGGTATGCAGGAGCTGGAGTCTTCTTGAACATTGTTTTTTATCTTTATGTGTTGTCCACACATTGTTTTCCCAGGAGGATGGATTTTAGAATAACCAGACATCTTACCTGGTAATTCATAATTCTAAAATTTCAGAGAAAAAGAAGAGTGAGACAGAGAGAGACAGTCAGAGAGACAGACTGAGAAAGGACAAGGAGGAGCAGAAGCTGTATTTCCTTTTATAACATAGCCTCAGAAGCCATGCAGCATCGTTTCCTCTACGTGTTATGTGTGCATAAGTGAGTAACCAAGCCTGAGTGACTTTTAAAGGGACACAAATCTGACATCAACTTTTATGAGAGGAGTGTCAAAGAATGTGTGGACATGTTTTAAAAGCATTACATACAGATATGCAAAGAAATAATTAGAAAACTTGAGAACATTATGAAAATCTAGATTCAACGTGTCCAAAGTGAAAATACATTATCTGGATGCTCTTAATAAGGAATTGACCCAGATAGAAAGGCATAAAAATAAAACAATGAAAAATATGACAGAGTTTAAAAGAAAGTAGAAAAGATTAACAAAATTTCAATACATGCCTGATAGGAGTTTTAGGGAGAGAGAATAGGGATAATGGCAGATAAATTATTCAAAGATATAATAACTAAGAATTTATCTGAATTGATAAAAAATATGAGTCTATAGATGGCAAACTCATAAGTGTTCACAAAGATATATAAATATAAATCTACACTTAGAAAAGAAGAGTAAGACTTCAGAATATGAATGATAAAGATAAAATATTAAAACTACCTGAAAGAAACAAAAATGATATTCAAAGGAATAAAATCAGATTAATTGCAGAGTAATCACAGAATAATAGCAGAATAAGCAATTCCAGATGTAAGAAGACAGCTGAAGTAATGTCTTCAAAGTGTTGAAGGAAATTGTGTCACTGTGAGTTCTATATTCAGCCAACCATATTAATCAAGGCATTCATTTTCAGATTTAAAAAAGCTGGCAAAGTATATACCTACAACACCTTGATGAAGTGTTTAGTGTAGAATATATTTATAGAGAAGAAAGATGATAGTGGAAAGAAAAAATGAGAAGCAAGGAACAATGCATGGCAATGAATTCATTATGAGACAGTATATCTGTTTAAAGACTACAAAAATATCTTTTGTGTTTAAAATGTTGAAATTATATCTTTATGCAATAATAGCAAAACTATAGGATGGGAAGTTCACTGAATAAATAAGTAGTACAGTTGGCCCTTCATATCCATGGGTTCCGAATTGGCAAACTCATGGAACAGCGAATCAAAAATATATATTTTTTTAATTCAGAAAGTTCCAAAAAGCAAAATCTGAATTTGCCACTCTGACAGCTATTTACATAGCATTTACACTTTATTTACAACTATTTACATCACATTTACATTGTATTAGATATTATAAGTAATCTAGAGATTATTTAAAGTATATGACAGATGAAGAGTGTAGGTTATATGCAAATACTATGTCATTTTATATAAAAGACTTAAGCATCCACTGATTTTCATAACATCAGGGAGTCCTGGAACCAATCCCCTGGGATATGGAGGTGCAACTGTATTAAAGTGCATGAATAAATTTGGGTAATAAAGTGAAGCAAAGTCAAAGTGAATATAAAGGAGATGTGTGAATAAATACTGTGAAGTCAAGAAGAGAAAGAAAAGACAGCAATAAAAATGCCCAATGAAAGGAAAAAAATGAGAGTCAAGCAAATATAGTAGTAATCATAATGCACTGTATTTATTACTTTATCTATTAAAAATAGAGACTAGTAAATCAAGCTACAAAAGAAGAAAGACCCAGCTATCTCAGGTTTACCTTGAGCCTAGTTAATGAATATGTCACATAACATTTGAAAGTGAAGTGATAAAATTAATTAACCAGGAAAATACTATGATAGGAAGAATATGGCTCGCCAAGATGTTCATGTCCAAATCTCTAGGGTATAGGATGATATTAGGTTACATGGCATGGGAGAAAAAATGTTGCAGGTAAAATTAGGTTGTTAATCAGCTGACCTCAAAATAAGGAGATAAAACTATATAATACAGATGGATCTAAAATATAATCACAAAACTCCTTAAAGAGGGAAGTGGGAGGCAGAGGAGTTGCAAAGTGATGCAATGTGAGAAAGCTTCAACTATTACTGACTTTGAAGATAGAGAAATGGGTTCATGAACCAAGGGATGTGGACAACCTCTAAAATCAGGAGAAGCCATGACAATGAATTATCTGTATTCGTTTACATTATCATGTAAAAGAAATTTAAGTATTTTTAACTTTGAGATATTTTAATTAATGATATGACAACAGAGTTTTAAAATTGTTGGGCCTGTTCTCTGTTTCACTGAGTGATTTGACACTGTTGCCAAGTTCTTCTGAGGTATGAATTATCTTGACTTCCATAGCACCACACTCTTCATCTCTTACTCTTTCCTCACCAGGGATCCTGTTTAAGCCTCCTTTAGAGATGGATTTTCTTCAGTCATCAATTACATCATGGTAATCTTCAGGTTTCTCTTCTTGCAATGTTTTCTTCTTAATTTGTCTTCAGGAAGGTCTTACGCACTGAACTCTGGTTATTATCCATATTGCTTCCAAATTTATATGTCTTTCAGATCTTTTCTGCATTCTGAATATGTCCAGCTGACTGTTAAAATTCTCCACAAGGAATCTCCAAGCCTATTTCTCTTCCTTTGTTTATCATCTTGGTACATGACGTCACTATCTATCAGGATGCAGAAACAAGAAACCATCTCTAAAAATCCTTCTTATACATTTTTTTTTTTTGAGAGTTACATTTTATTTGGTGGGAATTTCTAGGACTTCAAGCCCAGGAGGCAGCATCTCAAGTAACCCTGAGACAGCTGTTCTGAGGAAGCAAGGGAGCTGGTTATATAGAAGTTTTGCAACAAAGGTAGTCCGAACATCAAAAGATTATTGTTAATTAAAGAAAACCAGATATCCCAAGTTAAGGAATTTAGTGCTTTTCTCTTCTTTTCTTTTCTTTTCTTTTTTTTTTTTTGAGGTATGTGAGCCTCTCACTGTCGTGGCCTCTCCCACTGCAGAGCACAGGCTCCGGACGCGCAGGCTCAGTGGCCATGGCTCACGGGCCCAGCCGCTCCGTGGCATGTGGGATCTTGCCAGACCAGGGCACGAACCCGTGTCCCCTGAATCGGCAGGCAGACTCTCAACCACTGCACCACCAGGGAAGCCCTAGTGCTTTTCTATATATGGGAAGATGCAAGGTCTGGGCTCACTGGAATCATTCTTTTGATATGCAGCTCAGTTATCTGGGGCCAACATCCTGTGTTTTCACATCCTGAGATCCCTCAGGGCTCACCACAGGGAGTGGCTGCAGTCTGAAGGTTGCTAAATGGCAGGTACTCTTTCCTTCCTGAGTTTCCTCAGGGCTCATTGGCTCACGTTGGATGGCTGCAATCGCTGATGACTGTGACATCATTTGTTTACTGATATGGCAGTCTATATTCCATTTATCAACTCCTCTTGGTTGGAAAGTCGATCAATGTTTGGGAGATATTTCATGACCAATTTTTGTTCCACAGTGCTGAGAGGTTTGTCCCCTATCAGGTGAAAATTCTTGTTGATGCCTGCCACTACAGGTGCTAATATCTGGGTAAGGCCCTGTTGATAATTAAAGGTTCTCTGGATCCTCTGTCTTACTAGTCTATTATGATCCCAGAAATGTTTTCCCTTCTAGGTATGGGAAGAAGTATGTTGCTTCTTCCCATACCTAGAATTACACTATGACAATTATTCTATAAGAGTCATAAATGTGATCTATTTCCTCAAAATATTAAGCCATCATAAATTTTTTTTGATGTCCTGGTTACATTGGTAAAAATCATTTTCATTTTTTAACAGTTAATGTACAAGTCCTGATAGATGTATATGCCCATGTAGCACTCTTAGATTTTAGTTTGATTTTTCTCCTGACCTTTCAATTCCTTGAGGGCAGAACAATTTCATTTCTTTTTCTTCTTCTTCTTCCTCTTCTCATTCTTCTCCTTCTTCTTCTTCCCCTTCTCCCTTCTCCTTCTCCTTCTCCTTCTTCTTCTCCTTCTTCTTCTTCTTCTCCCAATGCTTGGCAGAGGACTTGGCCTATGATGACTGTTCAATCAAAATGTTATGGAATAAAAAATAATATTATGGAATAAGGGAGTCCTTGGGGTAGCAATGCTAGCACAAGTTTGTGTGCCCAATGCCCAGTGAGGCCAAACAAACTGAAACATTGGAGTTTGGAGCAGAGAAAGGTTTATTGCAAGGTCATGCAAGGAGACAGGTTGTTCATGCCCTAAAAATCCCCAAGCTTCCTGAAGGGTTTCCACAAAGCACTTTTAAAAGCCAGGTGTGGTGGGGAGGTTGCAGGGTATGTGATCAGCTTGTGCACAATTCTCTGATTGGCTGATGGTGAGGTAACAGGATGGTGTCACAGGGGTTAACATTATCAGTCCTTAGGCTCCAGGAGGCCTGGGGCTATGTGCTCATGGTCATCAAGTAGTTAACCATTCCATTTTGTGTGTGTGTGTGTTGTTTTGAGTTCTGCAAAACAACTCAGGAAATCAAGACAAATCAAGATCAAATCAAGACATTAACTGAGAACAACAAATGTTATACCACGCGGTAGATAGCCGACATACTCAAAATATTCAAATAAATTATTGAAAATCATTTGCACCAGCTTGGTTATGTGAATCCCTTGATGTTTGGGTTCCACATAAATTAAGCGAAAAAAACTTTCTTGACCATATTTCTTCATGCAATTCTCTACTGAAGCATAATGAAAATGTTCCGTTTTTAAAACAAATTTAATGGGTGACGAAAAGTGGATACTGTACAATAATGTGGAATGGAAGAGATCGTGGGGCAAGGAAAATGAACCACCACCAACCACACCAAAGTCTGGTCTTCATCCAAAGAAGGCGATGTTGTGTATATGGTGGGATTGGAAGGGAGTCCTCTATTATGAGTTCCTTCTGGAAAGACAACAAGTACTGCTCCCAATTAGTCCAAATGAACGCAGCACTCAGCAAAAGCGTCTGGAATTAGTCAACAGAAAATGAGTAATCTTCCATGAGGATACTGCAAGACTGCATGTTGCTTTGATTACCAGTCAAAAACTGTTACAGCTTGGCTGGGAAGTTCTGATTCATTGGCCATATTCACCAGACATTGTACCCTCCTATTTCCATTTATTTTGGTCTTTACAAAACTCTCTTAATGGAAAAAATTTCCATTCCCTGGAAGATAGTAAAAGGCACCTGCAACAGTTCTTAGCTCAAAAAGATAAAAAAGTTTTGGGAAGATGGAATTATGAAGTTGCTGAAAAATGGCAGAATGTAGTGGAACAAAAGGGTGAATACATTATTCAATAAAGTTCTTGGTGAAAATGAAAAAATATGTCCTATTTTTACTTGAAAACCAAAGGAACTTTTGGCCAACCCAATAGTTAAGCATCTTGCATGTAAATCTACCTACCTAAAAAGAATTATTGATTAAAATATTTCATATCAAGTATGAGGTCTGGAGCCTGCTAAGTACTCTGTGGATGGGCATTCAACGTGAAGGCAATTTGTGCATGAGGGCTACACTATCCCTGCCCTACTTAGGCAGTGGGCCAAGAACAGTATCCCTTCTAATTGTACTCCTCTCCTTTTGATGTTTGAAGGTGTGTGTGCTGATCTACTTTTATATTTTCTTGCATGAGAGTTGTTTAGCTTGAGCCTTATGTTTGGGAATTGATGTAGGGTAAGATATTTAGAGATTTGTCATATTTAGCTCAAGGCTCCCTAGGAGAATAATATATGAAGGAGCCCAAGATATGAAGGAGCCCCAAAGAAGGTTCCACTCAGCTTAAGGAGTTTTATCCTAGGTCTTAGAGCTAAAATCCCCAGCTAATAATAAAGTGTAACTTTGTCTTTCTTGTTTGTATCTACCATTCTCCAATACCATGTAGGAGGAGGTTGTTTTCAAAATGACTTTCTATACTTCTAAATTCCCTAAGCAAAGCTGCTATTAATATTTTCCCTTAAAAATAATTCATTATTTGTCATTCTGGCATCTTCAGTACTTTCCATATGCATGTGTCTCTCTGAAACCCCTCTTTTCCTCCTAAACTGATTATTTCCTGGCCAATTACTATTCATCCTTCAATACTCAAGTTGAATGAAATTTCATGTATGAACCAGTTTCTATACTTAATACTTTATACTTAATACTTTTTATTTAATACTTTAATACTACTATTCTATTATAGCTTTTACAAAATACAAAATATCTAATGCTTAATACATTAGCTTCTGGGGATTAACCTGCCAGTTATCACCAAATAACTTTTCCCTCATCATTCCTTAATTATAAAATCCAGAATTTATTTAGGAATTCAATAAGCTGCATAAGAGATAGCATTCCTGAGCCTGGCTTGCAGAATGTAGCCTTTGATAACAGTCTGACTGATTAGACCTAACCAGAAATCTGTGGGGTTTTGGAGAAAGCTACATCAAGCTATCATGTTTTTTCCTACTTTCTTCTTCTTGCCCCTCCAAATCACACATGCAAACATAACAGTTAGAGATTTCTCAGTTATCTGTGAACTTAGAGGAATCTCCAAGATAGTAATCAACAGTAACATGGTGAAGCAGAAAAATAGAAGGGGCCTGATTTCCATAGAGCTGTTAAATCACCTTATTCCCCAGGTGGCATTTTTTTGTGTGTGTGAGAGAGAGAAATAAACTACTTTTTTTGTATATAGTGCTAGTGTTACTTTGGACACAATGTTAAAAATACTTTTCTTGTTCATTCTATCTCTAAATCTTAATCTCTGAATCCAAAATGTCACATCTGTTATTAGAGAAACCCCATATACAAACTTTTGAGTTTGGAAGGATCATTCTTACATGAATTTCTTAAATCCATCATAATTAGTTTCACATTTAGATGATTTAATATTAAGTGAATTTAATTTAACATCTGATTCCTGGCATTATGTGCTACAGAGGGACAGTAAAGCTAGAAGGTGGAGGTACTTAAACCTTCCTGCTTGTATTCTGTTCCAGTCAACAACATACCAGAAATGACTCTTCCTAATACTCTGAAACTGGTTCTTATCTCCAGCATTTCTTTGGTACTCCCAGAACCAGCCTCATATGCCCACTTAGAGGTAGGTAAAACTCTTGGACAGGACTCTGTGTGTGTGTGTGTGTGTGTGTGTGTGTGTGTGTGTGTGTGTGTAGTGTGTGGGAGGCAACAATCTAGCAATCTTTGGTTTAATAAACTTCACAGGTGATTCTGATGCACACCCAAATTTGTACACTCAAGTGTCCTGCCTACACAATAATTACTTCATATTTTTCTCTATATATCTTTGCTTAATATTCTCTATTCTTTGCCTTAATTCTACTGGGTGTTATAAAATTCCTCAAAGCCTGGCCATATCTCAGGAGTCTCTGCCATTCTGCTCAAAATATCATCTGGCTGTTTGCCTTTGTGCTCTCTGGATGGATATGATCCTGAGAAATACCTTCATGTCATCGTTCATGTCATTCTTCAAATTTCCTTCATTTCTCTCCTGTGTTGATTTCTTTTTTTTTTTTAACATCTTTAATGGGGTATAATTGCTTTACAATGATGTCTTAGTTTCTGCTTTATAACAAAGTGAATCAGTTATACATATACATATGTTCCCATATCTCTTCCCTCTTCGTCTCCCTCCATCCCACCCTCCCTATCCCACCCCTCCAGGCGGTCACAAAGCACAGAGCCGGTATCCCTGTGCCATGCAGCTGCTTCCCACTGGTTATCTACCTTACATTTGTTAGTATATATATGTCCATGTCTCTCTTGCCCTATCACACCTCACCCTTTCCCCTCCCCATATTCTCAAGTCCGTTCTCCAGTAGCCTGTGCCTTTATTCCTGTTTTACCCCAAGGTTCTTCATAACATTTTTTTTCCTTAAATTCCATATATATGTGTGAGCATACGGTATTTGTCCTTCTCTTTCTGACTTACTTCACTCTGTATGACAGACTCTAGGTCTATCCACCTCATTAAAAATAGCTCAATTTCGTTTCTTTTTACGGCTGAGTAATATTCCATTGTATATGTGTGCCACATCTTCTTTATCCATTCATCTGATAAGGACACTTAGGTTGTTTCCATCTCTGGGCTACTGTAAATAGAGCGGCAATGAACATTTTGCTACATGACTCTTTTTGAATTATGGTTTTCTCAGGGTATATGCCCAGTAGTGGGATTGCTGGGTCATATGGTAGTTCTATTTGTAGTTTTTTAAGGAACCTCCATACTGTTCTCCATAGTGGCTGAACCAATTCACATTCCCACCAGCAGTGCAAGAGTGTTCCCTTTTCTCCACACCCTCTCCAGCATTTATTGTTTCTAGATTTTTTGATGATGGCCATTCTGACTGGTGTGAGATGATATCTCATTGTAGTTTTGATTTGCATTTCTCTAATGATTAATGATGTTGAGCATTCTTTCATGTGTTTGTTGGCAGTCTGTATATCTTCTTTGGAGAAATGTCTATTTAGGTCTTCTGCCCATTTTTGGATTGGGTTGTTTATTTTTTTGTTATTGAGCTGCATGAGCTGCCTGTAAATTTTAGAGATTAATCCTTTGTCAGTTGATTCATTTGCAAATATTTTCTCCCATTCTGAGGGCTGTCTTTTGGTCTTGTTTATGGTTTCCTTTGCTGTGCAAAAGCTTTGAAGTTTCATTAGGTCCCATTTGTTTATTTTTGTTTTTATCTCCATTACTCTAGGAGATGGGTCAAGAAGGATCTTGCTGTGATTTATGTCATAGAGTGTTCTGCCTATGTTTTCCTCTAAGAGTTTGATAGTTTCTGGCCTTACATTTAGGTCTTTAATCCATTTTGAGCTTATTTTTGTGTATGGTGTTAGGGAGTGATCTAATCTCATACTTTTACATGTACCTATCCAATTTTCCCAGCACCACTTATTGAAGAGGCTGTCCTTTCTCCACTGTATATTCCTGCCACCTTTATCAAAGATAAGGTGACCATATGTGCATGGGTTTATCTCTGGGCTTTCTATCCTATTCCATTGATCTATCTTTCTGTTTTTGTGCCAGTACCATACTGTCTTGATTACTGTAGCTTTGTAGTATAGTCTGAAGTCAGGCAGCCTGATTCCTCCAGCTCCATTTTTTGTTCTCAAGATTGCTTTGGCTATTCGGGGTCTTTTGTGTTTCCATACAAATTGTGAAATTTTTTGTTCTAGTTCTGTGAAAAATGCCAGTGGTAGTTTGATAGGGATTGCATTGAATCTATAGATTGCTTTGGGAAGTAGAGTCATTTTCACAATGTTGATTCTTCCAATCCAAGAACATGGTATATCTCTCCATCTGTTTGTATCATCTTTAATTTCTTTCATCAGTGTCTTATAATTTTCTGCATACAGGTCTTTTGTCTCCTTAGGTAGGTTTATTCCTAGATATTTTATTCTTTTTGTTGCAATGGTAAATGGGAGTGTTTTCTTGATTTCACTTTCAGATTTTTCATCATTAGTATATAGGAATGCCAGAGATTTCTGTGCATTAATTTTGTATCCTGCTACTTTACCAAATTCATTGATTAGCTCTAGTAGTTTTCTGGTAGCATCTTTAGGATTCTCTATGTAGAGTATCATGTCATCTGCAAACAGTGACAGCTTTACTTCTTCTTTTCCGATTTGGATTCCTTTTATTTCCTTTTCTTCTCTGATTGCTGTGGCTAAAACTTCCAAAACTATGTTGAATAAGAGTGGTGAGAGTGGGCAACCTTGTCTTGTTCCTGACCTTAGTGGAAATGCTTTCAGTTTTTCGCCATTGAGGATGATGTTGGCTGTGGGCTTGTCATATACGGCCTTTATTATATTGAGGAAAGTTCCCTCTACACCTACTTTCTGCAGGGTTTTTATCATAAATGGGTGTTGAATTTTGTCAAAAGCTTTCTCTGCATCTATTGAGATGATCATATGGTTTTTCTCCTTCAATTTGTTAATATGGTTAATCACATTGATAGATTTGCGTATATTGAAGAATCCTTGCATTCCTGGAATAAACCCCACTTGATCATGGTGTATGATCCTTTTAATGTGCTGTTGGATTCTGTTTGCTAGTATTTTGTTGAGGATTTTTGCATCTATGTTCATCAGTGATATTGGCCTGTAGTTTTCTTTCTTTGTGACATCCTTGTCTGGTTTTGGTATCAAGGTGATGGTGGCCTCGTAGAATGAGTTTGGGAGTGTTCCTCCCTCTGCTATATTTTGGAAGAGTTTGAGAAGAATAGGTGTTAGCTCTTCTCTAAATGTTTGATAGAATTCGCCTGTGAAGCCATCTGGTCCTGGGCTTTTGTTTGTTGGAAGATTTTTAATCACAGTTTCAATTTCAGTGTTTGTGATTGGTCTGTTCATATTTTCTATTTCTTCCTGATTCAGTCTTGGCAGTTTGTGCATTTCTAAGAATTTGTCCATTTCTTCCAGATTGTCCATTTTATTGGCATAGAGTTGCTTGTAGTAATCCCTCATGATTTTTTGTATTTCTGCAGTGTCAGTTGTTACTTCTCCTTTTTCATTTCTGATTCTATTGATTTGAGTCTTCTCCCTTATTTTCTTGATGAGTCTGGCTAATGGTTTATCAATTTTGTTAATCTTCTCAAAGAACCAGCTTTTAGTTTTATTGATCTTTGCTATTGTTTCCTTCATTTCTTTTTCATTTATTTCTGATCTGATTTTTATGATTTCTTTCCTTCTGCTAACTCTGGGGTTTTTTTGTTCTTCTTTCTCTAATTGCTTGAGGTGCAAGGTTAGGTTGTTTATTCGAGATGTTTCCTGCTTCTTAAGGTGGGCTTGTATTGCTATAAACTTCCCTCTTAGAACTGCTTTTGCTGCATCCCATAGGTTTTGGGTCGTTGTATCTCCATTGTCATTTGTTTCTAGGTATTTTTTAATTTCCTCTTTGATTTCTTCAGTGATCACTTCGTTACTAAGTAGTGTATTGTTTAGCCTCCATGTGTTTGTATTTTTTACTGCTCTTTTCCTATAATTGATATCTAATCTCATGGCGTTGTGGTCGGAAAAGATACTTGATATAATTTCAATTTTCTTAAATTTACCAAGGCTTGATTTGTGACCCAAGATATGATCTATCCTGGAGAATGTTCCATGAGCACTTGAGAAAAATGTGTATTCTGTTGTTTTTGGATGGAGTGTCCTATAAATATCAATTAAGTCCATCCTGTTTAATGTATCATTTAAAGCTTGTGTTTCCTTATTTATTTTCATTTTGGATGATCTGTCCATTGGTGAAAGTGGGGTGTTGAAGTCCCCTACTATGAATGTGTTACTGTCGATTTCCCCTTTTATGGCTGCTAGTTTTTGCCTTATGTATTGAGGTGCTCCTATGTTGGGTGCATAAATATTTACAATTGTTATATCTTCTTCTTGGATCGATCCCTTAATCATTATGTAGTGTCCTTCTTTGTCTCTTCTGATAGTCCTTATTTTAAAGTCTATTTTGTCTGATATGAGAATTGCTACTCCAGCTTTCTTTTGGTTTCCATTTGCATGGAATATCTTTTTCCATCCCCTTACTTTCAGTCTGTATGTGTCTCTAGGTCTGAAGTGGGTCTCTTGTAGACAGCATATATATGGGTCTTGTTTTTGTATCCATTCAGCCAATCTGTGTCTTTTGGTGGGAGCATTTAGTCCATTTACATTTAAGGTAATTATCGATATGTATGTTCCTATTCCCATTTTCTAAATTGTTTTGGGTTCGTTATTATAGGACTTTTCCTTCTCTTGTGTTTTTGTCTAGAGAAGTTCCTTTAGCATTTGTTGTAAAGCTGGTTTGGTGGTGCTGAACTCTCTCAGCTTTTGCTTGTCTGTAAAGGTTTTAATTTCTCCATCAAATCTGAATGAGATCCTTGCTGGGTAGAGTAATCTTGGTTGCAGGTTTTTCTCCTTCATCACTTTCAGTATGTCCTGCCACTCCCTTCTGGCTTGTAGAGTTTCTGCTGAGAGATCAGCTGTTAACCTTATGGGGATTCCCTTGTGTGTTATTTGTTGTTTTTCCCTTGCTGCTTTTAATATGCTTTCTTTGTATTTAGTTTTTGACAGTTTGATTAATATGTGTCTTGGCGTATTTCTCCTTGAATTTATCCTGTATGGGACTCTCTGTGCTTCCTGGACTTGATTAACGATTTCCTTTCCCATATTAGGGAAGTTTTCAACTATAATCTCTTCAAATATTTTCTCAGTCCCTTTCTTTTTCTCTTCTTCTTCTGGAACCCCTATAATTCGAATGTTGGTGCGTTTAATGTTGTCCCAGAGGTCTCTGAGACTGTCCTCAGTTCTTTTCATTCTTTTTTCTTTATTCTGCTCTGCAGTAGTTATTTCCACTATTTTATCTTCCAGGTCACTTATCCGTTCTTCTGCCTCATTTATTCTGCTATTGATCCCATCTAGAGTATTTTTCATTTCATTTATTGTGTTGTTCATCATTGTCTGTTTCATCTTTATTTCTTCTAGGTCCTTGTTAACTGCTTCTTGCATTTTGTCCATTCTATTTCCAAGATTTTGGATCATCTTTACTATCATTATTCTGAACTCTTTTTCAGGTAGACTGCCTATTTCCTCTTCATTTGTTAGGTCTGGTGGGTTTTTATCCTGCTCCTTCATCTGCTGTGTGTTTTTCTGTCTTCTCATTTTGCTTATCTTACTGTGATTGGGTTCACCTTTTTGCAGGCTGCAAGTTCGTAGCTCCCGTTGTTTTTGATGTCTGTCTCCAGTGGCTAAGGTTGGTTCAGTGGGTTGTGTAGGCTTCCTGGTGGAGGGGACTAGTGCCTGTGTTGTGGTGTATGAGGCTAGATCTTGTCTCTCTAGTGGGCAGGTCCACGTCTGGTGGTGTGTTTTGGGGTGTCTGTGGACTTATTATGATTTTAGGCAGCCTCTCTGCTAGTGGGTGGGGTTGTGTTCCTGTTTTGCTATATGGTTGGCATAGGTTGTCCAGCACTGTAGCTTGCTGGTCGTTGAGTGAAGCTGGGTGCTGGTGTTGAGATGGAGATCTCTGGGAGATTTTCGCCGTTTGATATTATGTGGGGCTGGGAGGTCTCTTCTTGACGAGTGTTCTGAAGTTGGCTCTCCCACCTCAGAGGCAGAGTCCTGACTCCTGGCTGGAGCAGCAAGAGCCTTTCATCCACTCGGCTCAGAATAAAAGGGAGAGAAAGTAGAGAGAATTAGTAGAAGTAGGAGGAAATAGGAAAGAAAGAAAGAAAGAAAGAAAGAAAGGAGGGAAGGAAGGAAGGAGGGAAGGAAGAAAGAAAGAAAGAAGAAAAGAAAGGAAGAAGGCAAGAAGGAAAGAAAGGAGGGAGGGAGGGAGGAGGGAAGGAAGGAAGGAATGAGGGAAGGAAGGAAAAAATACAGAAAGAAAGAAGATACAGTAAAATAAAATAAAGTATAATAAATTTATTGAATTAAAAATTTATTTAGAAAGAAAAAAAAAGGGACGAATATAACCTTAGGAAAAATGGTGGAAGCAAAGCTATACAGACAAAATCTTACACAGAAGCATACCCATACACTCTCACAAAAAGAGGTAACGGGGAAAAATTCATAAACTTTTCCCTCAAAGTCCACCTCCTCAATTTGAGATGATTCATTGTCTAAAGGAGGGAAGGAAGGAAAGAAAGAAAGAAAAAGAAAGAAAGAAAGAAAGAAAGAAAGAAAGAAAGAAAGAAAGAAAGAAAGAAAGAAAGAAAGAAAAGGAAAAAAAGGGAAAGAAAGAAAGAAGGTAAAGTATAATAGAGTTATTAAAATTAAAATTAATTTTTAAGAAAAACCAAAAAACAAAAAACAATGGATGGATAGAACCCTAGGACAAATGGTGGAAGCAAAGCTATACAGACAAGGTCTCACACAGAAGGATACACATACACATTCACAAAAAGAGGAAAAGGGGAAAAAATCATAGATCTTGCTCTAGAAGTCCACCTCATTTGGGGATGATTTGCTGTCTATTCATGTATTCCACAGATGCAGGGTACATCAAGTTGATTGTGGAGCTTTAATCCGCTGTTTCTGAGGCTGCTGAGAGAGATTTCCCTTTCTCTTCTTTGTTCTTACAGCTCACAGGGGCTCAGCTTTGGATGTGACCCTGCCTCTGCGTGTAGGTCGCTGGAGGGTGTCTGTTTTTTGCTCAGACAGGACAGGGTTAAAGGAGCCACTGTTTCGGGGGCTCTGGCGCACTCAGGCCGGTGGGAGGGAGGGGCACGGCGTGCGGGGCGGGCCTGCGGCGGCAGAGGCCGGCATTATGTTGCACCAGCCTGAGGCCCGCCATGCGTTCTCCCTGGGAAGTTGTCCCTGGATCCCAGGAATCTGGCAGTGGGGGGCTGCACAGGTTCCCCGGAAGAAGGGTGTGGATAGTGACCTGTGCTCGCACACAGCCCCTTGGTGGCAGCAGCAGCAGCCTTAGCATCTCCCTCCCGTCTCTGGGGTCCGCGCTTTTAGCTGCGGCTCGCGCCCGTTTCTGGAGTTCCTTTAAGCAGTGCTCTTAAACCCCTCTCCTCACGCACCAGGAAACAAAGAGGGAAGAAAAAGTCTCTTGCCTCCTCTGCAGGTGCAGACTTTTCCCCGGACCCCCTCCTGGCTAGCCGTGGTGCACTAACCCCTTCAGGCTGTGTTCAAGCTGCCAATCCCAGTCCTCTCCCTGCGCTCTGACCGAATCCCGAGCCTCAGCTCACAGTCCCGCCCGCCCCGGCGGGTAAGCACACAAGCCTCTTGAGCTGGTGAGTGCCGGTCGGCCCCGATCCTCTGTGCGGGAATCTCTCCACTTTGCCCTCCGCACCCCTGTTGCTGTGCTCTCCTCCTGAGCTCCGAAGCTCCCCCCTCTGCCTTCCACAATCTCTGCCCGCGTAGGGGCTTCCTAGTGTGTGGAGACCTTTCCTCCTTCACAGCTCCCTCCCACTGGTGCATGTGCCTTCCCTATTCTTTTGTCTCTGTTTTTTATTTTTTTTCTTTTGCCCTACCCAGGTACGTGGGGAGTTTCTTGCCTTTTGGGAGGTCTGAGGTCTTCTGCCAGCATTCAGTAGGTGTTCTGTAGGAGTTGTTCCACACGTAGATGTATTTCTGGTGTATCTGTGGGGAGGAAGGTGGTCTCTGCGTCTTACTCCTCTGCCATCTTCCCCCTGTGTTGATTTCTTTATTGCCTGAATATTTATTTCTTTGGAGTATAAAATAAAATAACTTCATGGAAAATGATACATTGTGGGTGATTATTTTGAGAACTTGAATATTCAAAAAGGTAAAATTTTACCTTATACTTTTATGCATATTTAACTACAAAATTCTAACTTAGAAATATTTTCCAGCAGAATTTTGAAAAATGTTTTGCTTTATTTTCTGCTAAAAGAGAATGCTGCTTTTGAAAGGTCTGATGTTATTCTCATTCTGATGTTTTTGTATGCAATCTCTTTTCCCCTCCTTACCTCTGCTCTGCTCCCCGCCTCTCCTTTTTCTTTTCCCTTTTCCTCTCCCTGGTTTTCTGAAATCTTATAATGATAGATTTGGTGATTTGTTTATAGTTATTATCTTTCCAAAAGGAAGATTCATATCCTTCTGTTATATTATTTTTCTTGTGTTTAATAATTTTTCTCTGTTTCCTTTTTTTTTTTTTTTTTTACTTTTTCAAGAGTATCTATTACTTTCATGTTAGATATCTCTGATTGGATTTGGGAGTTTTTGTTCATATTACACATATTTCTATTATTATGATTCTTCTACCTTCTGGAAGATTGAGATTTCTTAAAATTCTAGCAAGCTCACTGAATTTGGGGGTACATACTCAAATGTTTAATTTTGAAAAATCCATTCTTGTTCTTTGAGTTTTCCAAATTATAATGCTTCAAATTTTTGGATATCTTTCCTTATCTCTTTATGGACAGTAGTTAGTTTTTAGGTTTTCTGATGCTCCATTAATGTTCCCTAGTGTGTGTGTGTGTGTGTGTGTGTGTGTGTGTGTGTGTGTATGTGTGTTTTATTTTCCTGTAGTTAAAGACCTTATTGTCCATGCTCAGTGCCTCCCACAAAAGTACTTGTTCTTTTCCCTCTATTTATTTTTCATAATGGATCACTAAAAAATAAAATTGGATTCTTTGTTTTATGGGTGGGGTTTGTTGATTTCTTTCCTCATCATATGTTAATTAGTCAGATGTATGGTGTATAAATGGGAAACCACTAAATATCACTCCTTGGATAATCATTATTCCCACTAAGAATCTTCTGTCTCCAGTCCTGCAATCTGAACTATGGGATCCAAAAAAGATGAAGTCAGTTGTTGCTTGGTCTTACCATTCAGACTGCAGATTTTGACTTAACCCAGAAAATCAAGGAAAAAACAATTTTTGAGAATTATTGCTTTTTTTTTTTTTTTTTTTTTTTTTTGCAGTATGTGGGCCTCTCACTGTTGTGGCCTCTCCCGTTGCGGATCACAGGCTCCAGATGCGCAGGCCCAGTGGCCATGGCTCACGGGCCCAGCCTCGCCGCGGCATGTGGGACCTTCCCGGACCGGGGCACAAACTCACATCCCATGCATCGGCAGGTGGACTCTCAACCACTGCGTCACCAGGGAAACCCTATTGCTCGTACTTTTAAGAGGGAAAAAGTCATTAAAATAAATATCCAAAAACAAGTAACTAAGTACACAGTGGTAATTTTATTAGCAAATAAATTAAACTTTAGGGCTGTCATTTACTAGGGAAATGTCACAAGTTATCTTCAGTGAAGAGCAAGAATAATAAAAAAAGTCTTGACATTTCAATATGAAGCTGATTTTCATAAAAATAAAGTTAATGTAGATGTTTATTAATAATAAAAGTTTATATTCAAATTTTGAGACATAAACTTGGTAATAAAATACCAGCAATTCATAATTAAAAAGTGTCTTTTTTGCCAAATGGATAAATATTATCAGTTGGGATAAAATATTTTATTGTATATAATGTTCCAGAAGTTAACTTGGAAATTTTAAATACTGGTGAAATCTTTGATTCATATCTGAACCCAGTTATTTTTGGTATTTGACTTTCATTTAAAGTTAATTCAAGGACTGTTTCTCAATAAGTGTAATTTATTTTCCATGTTTGTTTCCATATATATATGATGCAGTTTTAATTTCTTTCATTCTGTTATGATGTAAGATGATATTTGAAATGTACACTTTTTCAGATATGTTTTGCTATTTTTATGTTTCCCTTTAGTTGTGCTTTTTATTTATTGAAATAATCAAGATACTCTAGAAGTATGTACTGACCAGCATTACAGTGATCATTGTGTCCCCAATGCCCTGAAATATTCTGTCACAATGATGTGATAATAACGCTAATTCTCAACCAACTACTTACTTTCAAGAGATAAATGTCATTTGAATATGTAATAAGCAAAGGGTAAAGCATCTCTTGGATTATTACTTTCAAATACCAATTTTCTTCATAGGAATATAGATGGAATTGTGTGTCAGAGACATTAAGGAAGTACTTAAGGTGAAAATATTCTATATTACTGACAAAATAAATTACTTGATCTATATGTGTTTCTATTAATATACCTTATTTGAATGTTCAGTTTAATGAATTAATGGATGCCCACTAGTCAGCTGTATTTATTGTTCCTGAGAGAGATCAAGACATAAAACACACACACACACACACACACACACACACACACACACACACACTCCACTTCTGCTTCTTAGACTCATTTACTTGTATTAACAATTCAAGACTATTTTTATTTTTAAATACTGTATTCCTTTAGGTAAAATTAGCCACTATATCCTTTGTTTCATGCAATATTTTTATTGTATTGTGTTGCATATAGTATTATTAGTCCCTTAACTTTGATCAAGGAATAAAATCAGACATCTACTTTTCCTTTTTCTGGAAAGATCTGCACTCAGATATTACTCTGCTTGTCCCTCACTTCATTCTAGTACCTGAGAAAATGATATCTATCAGATAAATTTACCCTGATTTGGATGGCTTTATCTGAAATAGCACTTCTCTGCTTAAATCTCTACCAACTTTTATTACATTATTTTTTTTTTTTTGTTACACTGTTACTCAGTATTTGAAATATTAGAGATTTATCCAAATATTTATATGTATCTGTCACACACATGCATCTAATTTTAAGGGTAATTATACCATGGAATTAGTTTTATTCATTATTATATCACCAGCACTTAGACTAATGTCTGACATGAAATGGATCACAATCAAATTTGTTAGAATGAATAAAGGAGAGGATGCATCTACATTCCATTTTATTCCAAAGTCTATTGAAATGGCAGAAAAGATGTAAACGAGAATAATAAATTCACAAAACTGGGCAACAGAAAAAAGAGACACTAATGACTTTTTGGAAAATAAACAGCATATAAAACTTATAGATACAGTGGAGCAGAGAAAGCACCAATCCAAAACTAATACATATCAAAAAACAAACTAACAAACATACAGCACACACTGGAGAAAGCAACTACAAATGGCAGACTATTTGTTTTTCTTATTTTAAAAAACTTCAAATTTTGTGTTAAAAGAGTAGAAAAGAGTCCTGGGACAAATACTAAGGTAAATATTAACTACCAAAAAGTGTGCAGTTGGGGGAATTCTCTTTAACAAAGTAGGCTGAGCATATGTCTCCACCCTCAAGAAGCAGAGTAGAAGAACCACTCTACTAACAATGTTAATTTCTGCCCCAAATAGTTTTGTCACATGATTATGATAGAAAAAGAAAGAAGCAGCCTAGAGTTCTTGGAAAATTATCTTACAAAAATACTGAAGAATCATGTGTTGCAGAGAGGAAAGTAGAGAAAGGAAGAAATAAGAAAGCCTAATACATAGGGAACACAAGACAGGACAGAAATGTATATTCATTGGTTGTAATATATGTAGGCTGATTAAATTTGCCTATTAAAAATGCTGCAGTTATTTGGTTTTAGAATGAAAAGAAGAATTAATGAACCAGAGATAGGGCAGAAGAAAAGATGCAGCCTGAAACACAGAGAGGCAAAATGAAAGAAAATATAATTGTGTTACACTATCAAATGAAGAAGAGTTGAATTTCATATTTGTGGGGGTGAAGCAGAGCAGAGACAAAAGAAGTGAAAACAAAAGAAAAGTGATCAAGAAATTTCCATCTTTCCCAATTGCTGCTATTATAACATATTCAAACATATTTAAAATAATTTGTTTTAGAGCTAGAATAAACCATTAGGGCTACTTACTACAGCAGGTTTATCTTTTAAATAAAGGAAAACTACATATTTTATTTAACATTTCCAAATCCAGCATAATATGACACCAATTTTCAATATCGGAAGTATTCAATTCAATCTATCAGAGGTACCTTGCTTGGAGTAAAAGGACTGATTTTAATGTAATTTCATGGAAAAGAAGATTTTCTGTAGGAAAAACAACCCCAACAAACTCTTAAATACAACTTTTCATCCTTGCTGGGATCTATATGTTAAAAAAAAAAAACCTACTTGGTTACCTTATTAACTTGATGGAAACCATATTCAGAACTAATAAAGCTTGTCTCTACATGCTGTATTTTCATTTCAAATCTGCTATTACCACTTAAGCAAAAATTTCTGTTAATTATCATCTTTTCCATCCTCTCTTCTATGAAATATTTGAAATTAATCAGATTTCTAAACCATTATATTTCAAAAGCAAGATTTAATGACTAGATAACATCTTTTTTAAAAGAGGGTGAAAAGCAATGAAAAAAATGTGACATATAGAGAAAAATAATGCATTTTCTAACATTCAAAATTCCTTTGAGCACTAAGGAGAATTAGCATTTTAGAGCTGACTGTTCAATTTCAAATCGATCTATCCATACACTTTTAAAATAATAATAGAAAAGCCAGGAAAGTCACCTCTGTACCTGATAACAAAAAGGAAAAAAAAAACCTTAGATGTTTAAGCAACATATCCAATTAAATGATACATACAGTACTTTATTTTATTAGGCATTCATTAAATAACCTTCCCAATGCTCCAGTGGCATCTTTGTCATTTGTGTAGTGTCCTAAATTAGTGTGCAAGAATGTCACCTGAAGGAAGCTAATTAATTAAGAGCTTTTAATGAGCATAACAGCCTGTTCATTTCTCTAAGAAACTTTATGGTCTCTTTGAATACAATGTTACAGCCAGAATTTGTTTTAATCCTAAAAATGCATCTTACTCTATTTTATTGTTACAATACATTTATAACTCATGTCAATGACTAAAATGTCAAATTGCTGAGGCAATATATTCAAACTTACAAGAAAGTATGTATTCAAACGTCACACAAACCAGGATCAAGCATTTACATTCGTGGAAGAAAACACTAATAAAAGTTGAAATCTGCAAATAAGGTGATGCCAACAAGATGGCAGAATAGAAGATCTCTTGTTCATATCCCTCCTCAGCAACTTTAATATGGAAGTTATCCATAGACAAAAGTGCATTTGTGGGAGCTTTGTGATCCAGGTAGAAGACTGTGAAAATGCAGTAGAGTCCATGATCAAAGAGGGTCATTTTGAGAAGGCAGGCTCTGCTCAGCTGTAATCCAGCTCAGCTGGAATCCATATTCCCAGCTATAGACCCAGAAATAACTTTGCATTCTTGTGAACTCAGCTACAGCCCTATTTGGCCTTGGTCTTGCCATCAGCACAACATGTCAAAGGACCTGGGAGGAGCCATGCTTCAGGTAACAACAGGCTTGCAGACTTTGATCTCAGCTATTGACATTGAAGTTGGCCTATGACCCAGCTCCAGTCCCTTTTGGCCACAGTCTAAGAACCCCTGGAGGCAAGACTCTGGAAGTCGGTCTAACAGTACATTCTGAAACTCTATCCATGTGTTATATTTTAATTTACCCACAGCCTTACAAAGGTTCTCAAGTTCTCACATATTATATGTCAGTTGTTATATAGAAATGTGATTTTTACACCTATAATGTTTGCCAGCCACAATAAGGGATTCAAATGTTATTATTTTTTTTTTCTTGAGACTCTACTGATGTATGGTTCTCTTCCCCCAGTATTTTTATGTTATAGTTAGTTATCCTTTATCTAAATGTGCTGGAGATGAACATTTTGTGCAAGTTGTGAAGTAAAGAAAAGAAAAATCTCATAACCCAATTCAAAAGTGGGCAGAGAAACTGAAAACTGAATAGACAGTTTTCAAAAGAAGATTTAGAGGTAGCCAGCAGGTACATGAAAAAGTACATAACACCTCACATCCAATAGGATAATAGGATGGCTATTATCAAAAAGGAAAGAGGAAACAAGTATTATGAGGGTTTGGAGAAAAGGGAACACTTGTACACAGTTGGTAGGAATGTAAACTGGTGTAGCCATTATGGAAAACAGTATATAGTTTCTTTAATAATTTTCAAAATTTGAACTACCATGTAATCCAGCAATCCCACTACTGAGTATACATACAAGGGGTAGGAAATCAGAATCTCAATGAGATAATATGAACTCCCATGTTCACTGCAGGATTTTTCACTGTATGATCTCATTTATATGTGGTATCTAAAAAAGACAAACTCATAGAACCAGAGAATAGAATGATAGCTACCACAATTTGGGGTGTGTGGAAAATGGAGATATGTTGGTCAAAGCTATAAACTTTGTTATAAGGCAAATAATCTGTACATTAGATAATGTACAACATGGTGACTATAGTTAATAATACTGCATTATATACTTGAAATTTCCTAACAGAGTATATCATATGTTCTCACCACACTTAAAGAAAAAAAAAAAAAAGGAAACTATAACTATGTGAGATGATGTATGTATATGTTAACTAACTCAATTTTGGTAATCATTTAATCATGTTTTGATGGTTTATTATTTTTATATTTGCAATTTTATTTCAGTAACAACTTCTGAACACTTAGTCTATATCTTCTTAATACAATATTCTGTTTTTTAACATGTGTATACACATAATGTATATCTCATATTACTTATATATGTCTGTGTATGTGTATATACAGTTGAACATTGAACAACACAAGGGTTTGGGGTGTTGATCCCTGCACACTCAAAAATCACATTTAACTTTACAGTTGGACTTCTCTGTCCAAGGTTCTGCATTTTTGGATTCAACCAAACACAAATTGTATAGTACTGTAGTACATATTTATTGAAAGAAAATCCACATATAAGTGGAACTGTGTAGTTCAAATCCATTTGGTTCAAGGGTCAACTGTTTATGTAATATGAATATAATGTATATATAATGTGAGATATACACTATTGAATACACATTTATCTTATAGCCACAGAATCATAGTGTATAAGAAGAAACATTTCAGAAGACTCACTGTGATCCTAAATGATATATGAGCATCAGCAGTGATTATAGCATGCCCATCACAAATTCTCCTAAAAGTGGTCAAAGGAAAATTTGTGATATTATTTGTGATATAGAATTTGTGTTATAATTTTTGTCAACAATCATGTCTCTTAACTGGTGGATTTATTTCTCTCTACTTTAAGAAAACCAAAAATTATCACATGAAGATATTTGAAAATAATGTCACGTGAAGAAAATATAATTGCATATCATAATTCCACATCTGCAATATCTTCATTATGAAATGTCTCAGGTACAGTGAACTTCAATTTTGTCACCTTTAAATTGGGATTCTGCAGAGGATTTATTTTTAAATTTTGCAACTGATTCTCTAATCCTGAACAATTTCAAAACTTCTGTTTATTTATAATTTTCTTTCACATTATTTTGTTTTTCTCCTCCTTTCTAAAAATGAATCTACAGACTTATCTGATATACATATGTCTTCATTGTAAAAATTTAAAGGATAACAAATAAATGATCATTCTTTAGTGAGCACAACTTAGCTTAATAAATATTATTTATTTTTGTACTGCAAATAGACTTATCTCTATAAGAGCAATAATGTCAATATTGTGGTTAGACCACTTTTCTGCCGATCTTAAGAAGAAAATACCCATGTCCTATGATTTCTCTCACCACCACCTCCCTGTCTCCCCCACACACAAACATAACAGGCCTGAGATTGAGAAATTATTTAGAAGCCAGAGAAAACAGCAAGAATACTGAACATTAAAGGAAACCTGACTCCTGATCAGAGAAAGAGACTCTTGTCCTCATTCAGCAGTCTCTGACTGCTTTATACCCTTCTTAAGTTGTCACTATTTACATTGAGGCCAACTACAGAAAAGTTTTCATACAAATGATAATAAATGGATGATTAATATTGTATCAATGTCTCTTGCTTTTTAAAAGCTTGCTTCATTTTGGTATAGTTAAATAAAATAAAATTCATCAACTTTAAGTGTGTTACCTGAAGAGTATGCATTACAATTTACAGTAATGTACCTATTACCACAATTATGATATAGAACATTTCCATCACACTAATAGTTATCTTTTATTTTATTGCAGGCAGTTCCCTACACTGACCA
>NW_006771194.1:26172-30582 GCF_000442215.2 Lipotes vexillifer
CCTACACTGACCAGAACTCTTGGAAACCACTTGTTTTCTTTCTAATACTATACTTTTACTCTATCTAGGTCTTTAAACAGATTGAATTATATAGTATATATTCTTTTGTTTTTGGCTACCTTTGCTTAGTAAACTGCTTCTGTGTTCCATCCATGTTCTATTTATCAGTAATTTCTTTGTGTTTATTGAAAATTAGTATTTCATTGTATGTCATAATATGATATTTTATTTGCCATTTGCTTCTCAACAATGTGCTGTTTCCAGTGTTTTTTTTTGGCTTTTATCTTGTGTACACCATTTTTATCTAGCATTCTTTTTTGAAAGAAATTTGTTATTCAATTTAGTTATCTAGGTACCTTTGTTTAAAAAAATTGACTGGATATATATATATGACATTGCTTCTGGTTTCTATGTTTTCCTCTGTTGGTCGACATGAATATCCATATGACAATGTTATTTTTTTTTAATTGTCTTTTTGCAAGAAAAAAATGGGAACACCAGATTTACATTTCTGCCATTTCCTTGGATGCCCACAATCCCTTCCACTAACTTCTAAAGAGATTTTTAAATATAAGAAAATATTTTCTTATATTTACCTAAATGTTTGACATTTCTGGCACTCTCTATTCCTTTGTATAGATTCAAATTTTCATCTGGTATATTTTTCTTTTGCTTAAAGAACTTCCTTTCTTTTTATTTACCTATTTCTTATAGTTAAGGTAATAGGTAATGGACATTCTCAGCTTTTGTTTTTAGAAACAAGCTTTATTTTACTTTCATTTTTGAAAGATATTTTTATTGTGTATGGAATTTCAAGTTGATGGGTTTTCTTGTTTTTCTTTGGCTTCTAAAAGTGCTGTTCCTTTGTCTCTAGCTTACATATATTCTGATGTTGTCAGCTATAAATCTTATTTATTTATATATAACATATTTTGATATCTGGCTTCTATAAACATTTTTTCCCTTTAAAACTGTCTAGATGCACTTTTACTAAAATGCATTGATGTGGTTTTCTTTATATATATTTTGCTTGGGTTTCATTTAGCCTCTTAGATTTGTTGGTTTATATTTTTATCACAGCTGGAAAATTTGTGGCCATTTTTTTCTTCAATTTTTTTTTTTTTTTTTACAATATGCTTCTTTATTTTGTGACTCTAATTAAACATATTTTAGAGTTTTATACTGTTTATTTTTTAAGTATTTTTTCCCTTTTTTGCTTCATTGTATACATTTTCTCTTGGTATGAATTAAATTTCAGTGATATCTTGCTGTTAGCATTAATTCTATTTAGTGTATTTTAAAATCGTAGATATCTATTTTTGTCTCCAAAATTTTGTCTCCATTCAATTTATTTGTATCTCTTAGGTATCTGATTTCTCTCCTCATCATAGTATTTTTATCTACTTTCTTGATCTATTTTAAGTGCCAACTACAAAACTTTCCATTGGCACTTGCCATCTACCTCTATAAGGATTAAATCATGTGCTGCTGCTGCGGCTGCTGATTTTCAACACCCCCTGAATGGAGTTCAGGGTGGAGAGCAGAAATGAGGCACTCTGTGCTCTGGGAAAAACTTGCAGAGCAGGTCTTCAGATAGTTAGATATTTTCAGGAGCTGATTTTATGAGCCCAATTCTTGTATCTCCTCATATCTAGAAAAGCATTAAAATCCTTCATGGTGATGTCTGCTCCTCATGACTAGCAGTAACCTTCACAAGAATAGCAGAAACCTTCTGCAAAAAATATGTGCCTCATTGCATGAACTCCCCCTTTACCCAAATCACATATATACTGGCCTTCCTCCCTACCTCTTTGGAGCAGTTTCTCAGAGCTATCTGAAATGTTGTCTCCCTGGATATCCCATATTGGTTGATGATCCTGAGTTTTATTTGGCATTGTGTAGCAGGTACCTGCCCCATCCCCGTTGAAAGATACAGGGGAGGGCCTGTTGAAAGATACTGGGGACCCACCCAGGTGAAAGATACTGGGTGCAGGGGGGGCCTGGTGGAAAGGTGCCAAGGTTTGCTCAGTTGTAGGAGACTGAGTGGTCTGCACAGAGTGTTTAGGTAAGAGGTTGATCCGATCCTTTTCCTCAATTCAGCTGCCTTAATCGAATTTGTTGGGATAAAAGTGAATATATTACATGAGAGCTTTTCTCCAAAGAAAAGGGACAATACTCCTCCCTGCCGGTTATGGCTTTCTCAGGCAACTGAGAAATTTACGGGAGTGGTGGAGGCAGAGTCCTCATACTGTGCAGTGGTGCCATAGGAAAACCCCACTCATTAATTAAAATGCTTGCTCGTCCAGGGAACGTGGATAAGAATTGGCCAGTCAGCGATCTGAGCATCCACGGTCATCTTAGATTACCAAAGGGAGAAACTGAGACACTAAGAGGGCTGAAATGATTCTGGGGTGAGACCAAGAGGAGTTAAGCTCACAAGCAGCACACTGACTCACCACACAATTTCACTAGTAGATTTTACCCCTGACAAATTCAACTTTAATATGGGAAATAGAGCCTCTCAAACACAGAAACAAGGGGAGTCAGAAAGCCAGCCTCTTTCTAACACCTCAGCCAGGTTTATGTATGTACCAAACTCATATTTGTGAGTTCCTACTTAATTGGGGAAATTATACTAAAGGAGATCTCAACCTAAAATGGCCAAATTGGGGTTCTTTTGATATTTCAAAATTGATATTTTTGTGTGCAGTTAGAAAAAGCGGGCCATAATTTCAAACAGACTGAATGGAATGCTTACTTTGATTGGTATCTAGAAGACTCTAAAAGAGGAAATGATGGGGTAACTTCTTGAAACTATATCAGAACTAAAAAAAGCCTACTAGCACTCTGTCTCTGACTCTGTCTCTCCCTCTCCTTCTCCCACATATCCTCTTCTATTTGAATTGCCTGGCCCAGATGCTATCTCTTTTTCCTTTCCAAGTCTTTCACCTTCTGCTGTTCCATTCCCTAGTAAAGGAGAAAAAAAAAATCAGCAGTAATTACAGCTCCCTTTAAGGAGAAATCTATTACAGGGAGAGGTGAACCGTCCTCGATGCTTATGTACACACCCTGGACCCTAGCAGAACTTAGAGCCTTGGCTAAGGAATTTCTCCATCCAAGTCAGGATCCATTGGGATTTGCTAAGGAATTTGAGTCAACCGTCACAACCTATGCGCCCGGGGTTTTCAGATCTATATCAATTAATATAGCTATTAGATTCTGAAAGCAAAGCAAGAGAATGAATAAAGAAAGCAGGATGGAAACATATCTTAATGGACTTTGAAACACAGGCTCACACTGAATGGGAGGAATTAACTCAGAAATTACTCGAACTGATCCCAGAGCTTTTTCCAAAAACCATAGACTGGACACAGATTCAAAAATGCAAGCAAAAATTGGATGAAAAAATTCTGGTCTATTATGAAAAGTTTGAAAAAAAAAACTCTTAAGGAATATTCTGGCTTGACTCCTGAGTTATTCTCTAACCACCAGAATGATCCTTTGCTTAACTCCACCTTTTTAGAAGGCTTAGATGAGTATTTAGCTACTCTAGTCAAAAGACACAATCTGGGTTGATCCATGTTACATATAAACACCCTTGTTACAATGGCTGACCAACTTTTCAAGATCATAAAAAAAAGGAAAGAAGAAAGAAAGGGGGTATCTACAAAAATTATGAACCTTCAATTGCACCAATTAGGTACACAATGCCAGTCTAGGGTTAACGGACCCCTGTTTAATTCCCAACAGGAGAGAAAGCTAGCTTGAAGGAAGAAAAAAATCTCTTTAGAATTCTGACCCTGAGAGAATAAGTCCTACTAGGAGAACCTGTTTTTCTCTCCCTGTGCCTTGAAACCAGAGCTCTCAGGAATACTTATCTAGACCATCTCTAATTCCTGAGACTGAGGGAAAAAAAGTATGGAAAGAAAATTCTTTAAAATTTTTTTCTTATTCCAACTGTTCTTTATAAACTAATAAGGTTTATATTGTGATATCTGATTCATGACTAAGTTTAGAAAATGAAGCTGTTGTGTGTGTCTGGATATATGTATGTCTCAGTACGCATCTTTGGATAATATTGCTGAGGTTAACCTGTAAGTGAACTCTTTTTAACTGACTTAAAGAAAAGTAAGCACTTACAAATCAAACAATTCTAAATACAAAAGAAATTAAGCTAAATGAATTTCACGTTCATGTGAACTGGGAAATATTCAGTATTAAATCAATACCTGGTATTATGTTTAAGTTTGTTGATCTGATTAATATATACGTGTCTTTAGATTCATCAACATTAAGTCTAATACTTTTATTGTGCCTAGGTTTAATATAAGCTAAATAAAATCTTGTTATAACTGTTACAAATTTTTCAACAAGGAAAGTACTTTGATGTGAAGAATTTTTTAGGGAAAG
>NW_006771194.1:30592-40882 GCF_000442215.2 Lipotes vexillifer
TAAATGAGATAAGAACTTTTAGATAAACTCTATTAAGAATAATTATGCTTTAGGAAAGTCTATCTAAAGTAGTTTCTCCAGATTCTGATAACTTGAAATTCTAGAGCTGTGCTAAATTAAATGATGGGAGACTATTGAATAGCTAGGTCATTCCCAAATAAAGTAAGATACTGAAATATTAATTGCTGAACATTGGCTTCCTTTTACAGAGAAACAAAAGGTATTCAGGACTATTAATGAATATGTTTGGTGCCATGTTCTCTAAAAAAGCAAATGTTTTTAGAAAATACCACTGGTATTTATGTTAACCAATCTATAGTCTATAGAATGTTAATGTAAAGGACAGTTCATAATTGCTTTCTTCTTGTTTTTCACAAGATTAAGGTTTTAAGAACTGAGAATTCTAATTTAAACATGAAATTAAAGCTAATAGAAATAATAAAGGAAACAATTCCATATACTGTAGGAAAGTAGGATGTATGTTTTCAGTAAAGAAGGCATGAGGAATGGAATTGCATTTTATTAAGGAAAAAGGAAGTAGGTCTGACTTATAGCTGGCTGTTTCAGAATGGAAAAATAAAGTGATGGATACAGAAAGTGACAAAAAGCTTTGTGGAAAGTGGACCACGAAAAAGAGTTTTGTGCACGGTCAGGATCGACTAAGGTTTTAAATAAATTTAATTGAGTAAATGGATTTTAAAAGTAAGCAGGTGTGGGCTTCCCTGGTGGCGCGGTGGTTGGGAGTCCGCCTGCCGATGCAGGGTACGCGGGTTCGTGCCCCGGTCCGGGAGGATCCCACATGCCGCGGAGCGGCTGGGCCCGTGGGCCATGGCCGCTGAGCCTGCGTGTCCAGGGCCTGTGCTCTGCAGCGGGAGAGGCCATAACAGTGAGAGCCCTGCGTACCGCAAAAAAAAAAAAAAAGAAAAAAAGAAAAAAAAAGTAAGCAGGTGCAGAACTTGAATTTGGCTTCTCTATTAAGAGGACAAGGTTTCTTAAAATGTTGAACTGCCTTTGATAACAGATTTAAAGTTTCTTTACATTTTAAGTGATCTGTTCTGTATTTGCTTTTGAAATCTTTATTGTTGCATTGGCTAAGTGAATAACTATTGTTTCACAGTGACCTGTGATCTTATCTGACTGAGTGTTTTAAACCCTTTTTGATATTTTTTGGCAAAACTTCCTAAGTCAAATTCTAATGAAGTCCTTTTCACCTCTAGCTAAATTTGGGATGCTTCAAAAGACCCCTGAAACATACCAAAGAGAAATATTAAACTAATTAGGTTCATTTGGTATGCTAAATTACATGGGAAATATTGTCAAATGAGTAATAAATCTTCTTGGGTTATATTGTATAGAAATTAAAGAATCCTAATGAGAAACTTGATGGCTTCATAAACTGTTAACAAAAAGATTTAGTTACATAAGACTGAGTGAACTGGTGAATACAGTAATAATTTTTATGGTTTCCATATGAAAAGTTACTGGTTTAAATCTGTGTTTTCCAGGTATAAGGAAACCTTTCCCCCAAACTAATTATGACTTACAGTAATTTGATAAATTTTACCTTTGTAAGCAGAATTGAAACATTTATCTTTTTTCTCTATCTTCTCTCTCCAGAGATTGTGCACTCTTAGGTTCCCAGCAGCTTTATCAGATAAATTAGGAAGGCCACTCACTAAGAGGTACAGAAAGTTCAAGGTGTTTGGGGGACCTTAAAAAGGGAGGAATTCACCTAGATGTTAGGCAAAATCTGTGATAAGCACTTGGAGTGAATTTCCTAGCCCTGAGAGGTCTTTTAAAAGTCCAGTCAGACTCCTTATAAAAATTTCAGCAAAACAAAAAGCCTATATGATCAATTATGGTTATATAAATTCTCAGCCAAGTTTTTGAGACCAGACTTATTTTGCAAAAAAAAATAGTCTTAATTTTGGTTATATTTGGTAGAAATGAGGGTAATTTTAGAAAGAAAAAGATGTTTCAATGAATGTTAAATCCCAGTCTTGTTAATGGATGTCTATATTTACTAAGACTCACTTCCTGGATAGTTCCTTGCTGTTATATTATATTAATGTAAAGTTTAACTGAATTATTAAAATGACACTCTAAGTTTGTTTCTGAAACTTATCTCAGTAATCTATCTTTGGATGAAGATCAGATGATGTACAACCTGCAACCAGGGGATTATGTGTAATGGAAAAGACATAATTTAAAGGACTATCTCCAACCTAAATGGAAGGAGCCTTATCAGGTACTCTTAACTAGCTCATGCATAGAGAAACTGAAGGGAATTGACTCTTGGATTAATTTCCAATTACAAAGGGCCCCTGCACCGGACTGGTCTATAGAGAGGTCTGCTGACTTCAAATTCACCTTAAAATGGCTCTCAAACAGAGGAAGCTACACTCTGGCCAGAAAGAAAAGAGGACAACATCAGAAGTAGATATCTTATCCATAATGCTGGACTGCACTCATATGATCATTTATAATGTTTTCTTGACTTCTTGGACCTTTGCATATAAATCAAATATTTTTCTATCAAGGACACAATCCTATGCTAGTTTTAAAAATCAATCCAATTGTTGGGTTTGTGGCCAATTACCTGTATTTAGTACTTCTGGATTACCTTTGAGGACTTCTCCACTCCAAGGCTCTAGTTGGATGGCTCTTAGGAAATTTCTTTTAGAAGAAGGAATGTTCAGTCCCGTTCAGGCTATTCTTGATATTACTAGATGGGATCCCCTCACCTAGCCAATTAATAATACCTTGTCATAAAAATGAATTTTCCTCAAAAGTTACTCAAGCTCAGTAAAAGCAACAAGCAAAATTTCAGCCAATGAATAAAACCGCACACAATTATGGGATAGATTTTTTTGGTTAACACAGGGCTATGGTCATTTAAATTTTAAGCCCCCAGTTTACTTTGGAAACATATTATACTAAGGATAATCAGCCTAGTTACACTAGGAAATTGTGTTGGGAGCCTTATGGACAGTGCCATTATATCATTTCCCTGAAAGATAAGGATTGGTATAGAATAGACTAGGCCAGATGACCTGAGGATATACTGGGCTGCACCTAATTGAAGTTCTTAGCTTAATTCTTATTTATGACTTTAATAATACTGCTAGCTATGTTATTTGTATTTTGCCTATTTTACAAGATTGTTGTTTCTTGTATTACCAAATCTGTGACTGAGCCTCCAACAAAACCATATAGTTTTATATGAGATCAATGATTGTAATAGTGTAATTCTATATATGGGAAGATATAACAAGAGGGAATTTTCCTGGACCATAACAGATTAGTAATACAGGTGGTCCAGAGCCCTGTGGTTACTTTTAATAAGATCTAGTCCAGTAATAGCACTGAGTGGTCTATCAGAGAAATCCTCACCAGACCGAGGAATGAGCCTTCCTAGCACCATGGAATGAAATGGTAATGGAAAGCCTCCCAAAGCATATCGAATTTATGACCATGAGGGGGCCCTGTCAACTACAAATTGGCACTTGCCATTGGCACTTGCCATCTACCTCTATAAGGATTAAATTATGTGCTGCTGCAGCTGCTGATTTTCAACACCCTCTGAATGGAGTTTGGGGTGGAGGGCAGAAATGAGGCACTCTGTGCTCTGGGAAAAACTGGCAGAACAGGTCTTCAGATAGTTATATATTTTCAGGAGCTGATTTTATGAGCCCAATTCTTGTATCTCTTCATATCTAGAAAAGCACTAGAATCCTTCATGGTGATGTCTGCTCCTCATGACTAGCAGTAACCTTCACAAGACTAGCAGAAATTGCTTGCATGTACTCTCTCTTCACCAAAATCACATATGTACTACCCCCCCACCCCTCTTTGGAGCAGTTTCTCAGAGCTATCTGAAATGCTGTCTCCCAGGTAGAGTCCTCATTTTACCCCAAATAAAACTTGACTCGCATCTCTCATGCTGTGTATTTTTTAAGTCGACATAAGGAATTGGCTTACATGATTGTCAGAAAGCAATCATGTAGTCCAATTCTTACATGAAATTTGTAGGAGAGAGCAGGTTGGAATCTCAGGTAGCATTTCTATGTTAAGATCTTCAGGCAGAATTCCTTCTTCTTCAGGAAACCTCAGTCTGTTCTCAAGGCTTCCCACTGAGTGTAGGAGTCCTACCCTCATTATCAAGGGTAATTTCCTTTATTTAAAGTCAATTGATTAAAATGTTAATCACATCTACAAAATATCCTCACAGAAATATTTAAACTAGTGTTTGACCAAACAAGTAGACAGTGTAAATTAGCCAAGTTGACACATGATGTTAACCATCACAGGTATGTCCTTTCTTAAGTTTTCCCTTCCTTCATTGTGGCCTGAGAATTTGCTTCTTAGCAAGTAATCTGATGATACTGTTAGGCTCACTTGTTTTTACCCTTCTCTCAGGGATTAAAGTCCTCTGTTCTTATTACCTAATGTCTGAAAAGTATTGTTTCACAACTTTTGTCCTGTTTTCTAGCTGTTTATGATGGATAAATAGATCCTTGTTCTTATTTAATTTAAATTTGCATTTTTCTTGTTATTCCTGTGTATTTTTCCAATTTTTAAAAAAAATAGATAAAGAGGAAACTAAAGATGTAAATATTATTATAAGCATTAACATTTAGAATAACTTGATAAATACACATATTAAAATGATTCTATGAATCTGTTTGGGCTTGGAGAATTGAATCCATGTGATTGTTTAAATTAAATAATCCTTCTTTGCAGAAAACGAAGAAAGACTATAAAATTTTTCTCTTTATGAAAAAGGATCTCTTTGGTGATACAATTTAAGTTTGCAGAACAACCATGAATTATTTTCCATATAAAACTTGAATATTTTCCAAGGGAAATTAAAAGAGATAGAATTGCATAACTCAGGCTCTTTTTGAGATGCTTGAACAGTGATCACAAAATTGATAAAATTTTCTGTTTGGAAAGAGAACATAATGTTTTATTGGGAAAAAATCTCTTTGTCAAATGGCATTATTTTACATTCTATAATTTCACTGGCACACAATCTGTAAGAGCAATTACTGATGGATTCATAGTAAATATTTTGCTTTACAGTCAGATTAAACCTTTGGTATGCAAAGTACAAAACAGTTTCTTGCATAAAAGTGGTAAATATACAAGGTCAACATGTTTGATGCATGCTTTTGTACTGTATATCTCTGGAACTACATTACATTGGGGGAAATTTCCATTTAACTGAAGATTATGCTGATTTTAATAGACATACTGTACTGTTGGAGAATCAAAAATGTATAAAGCAGAGTGTTGCCATGTAAATAAAAATGCAATAAAATGCCTACTAAACAATATTTATTCAAAACAGCAAATAGTTAGTTGTCATTTCTCCATTATTTTGTGTCTGTATTGACTGAAATATCAGATAATTTTTATATGAAGAAATTGTCTCTCATGCTTTGTGCAATGAAAGAGAAAATATATGATGATCTTAAATTCACATGGATGAACAGTTAATTTTCAGAGAAAGGTACTCACACTTTTAAAATGGGGAAAAATATAGAAAAAAATGAGAGCACAAATGGCTTTCTCATTATATGATTGTCCCTTCAAAGATCATTTCCATTATTGCAAGTGGTGTTTTCAAAGGGCATATCTCAAAAATATACTCAATGTCTTGAATATGTTGACATTATTTTAGCCCAGACATCATGATGTTAATATTGAAGATTCCTTATTAAAACAAACCATGCTGAAAGAGATTTGCTAGCTGAATTTATATTTTTCTCAACACAGAAGATTTCTTTGCTGGCTGTGAAAGACACCAAATATATATTTGACATATTTTAAGAAACATTCAAATGCAATAAAAAATGAAGAAATGGACTTCCATGCTGTATAAAATGAGGAAGTAATAGACATACCATCATGCTACCTTCCAGACTGAAACAGTCAAGCTCCTTGCTGTCTGTATCTTCACTACCACCCCAATATTAAATATGATATAGCAAAGGACTCATTTTTTTGAAAGAGCAGAAATTTCTTTTCACTGAAGAGCATGTTTTACATTCTGGTTTTGTGTTCAATCAGAAAATCAAGAACTATCAAAACATATAGGTTTTACAATGATTCATAATGTTGAGCTAGGGTTATGTGATTTATTATTTGAAAGGAATAAGAAAAGAAAACAACTGGATATCAAAATTGACCAACTCAAACAACTCAAACATATCCTTTTAATCATATAGAATAATTATTCTAGTTAGTCTGTACATATCATCTCATTAAAATTTATGAATTAAGACATAGAATTGGATTTCCATGTGTCCTAATCAACAATTTATAAGGTAGTAAACTTCAAAGAACTATAAGGAGGCATAATGCTATTACTTGAAAAATTCTTCAGGATAAGTCAGTCAGGGAATGAGGGGAGCTTTCTTTGTCTTCTTACGATTTTGCATATCACTCCACGGCTGGCTTATCACTTTTAGGTACTAAGACGTGTAATAACAGAGAGCTATACATGAAGACTTACAAACATTTCAACATCCAGTGATAGAGAACTACTCTTTACAAATATGTAATTTTTCAATTTTTGTCTTTTAACTGTGAATAGGAAGGTTTAATTCTAACTGGATGTTTATAATACCAACCCTTTCTGTAATTGCATGAATTAGAAAATAAATTGATTTTAAAAAAACAATAACGATGATAAAACAGTTCAGAAGTTTCAACATAATTGCTTATGATAACATCTTCTAAGTAGATAATTAATTTTTGTTTAATCTGTATATATGCTGTAGGAGTTTTTTTTTTTTTTTTTTTTTCCTCTTCAGAATGTATTGATTGTTAGTGTGTGTGCCTTATTGGCCTGAATGTGATGTGTTTAATTATGTTGTTGTTGTTGTTTTTTTTTAAGATTTTAATATGGTTGTACTTCTCCCTTTGTAGGTGTTATTACTGTAAGCTTTGGCAAATGTTTAAGAGTGGAAAAAAAGTAATGAACTTCTGTAATAATTCCAATTGTGATGCAGGGTGATTTTTAGCAGCTGTAAACTCTCAACTTAAAGTAAAGATAAAATAATGTTTCTTCCTATAAGTTATGGTCCATGTACTTTTTCTGTTTGTTTGTTTTCTTAATATATTTGATGGCAAACAAAGGTAAATGTATGATACAGAGGAGCGACTTGATCTAACATAATAATAAAGGTGAAATCAAAAAAATCATCAAAAAGATATTTGAAAATATGGTAACTTAAATTTTTTAGATTTATAGATTTTGGAAAAGAAATCTTTCAGAAATTTGAATTATAGAATACAGAGAAAGAAATCAAGGAAATATATGAAAATTAGAGTTTCAATCTAGGAGCCCAACTAAAATGGTTCCCTGAAAGACACAACAGAGAAAACAAGTTTTCTTTGCAGAAGTTAGAAAAGAAAATATATAATAAATACAAAAAAATTATCAGGACTGATAATTGTTCATATTCAGATTGGAAGAGCCTCCCAAACACTTGTCTTAATGAGAACATAAGATCTACGCCATAGTTATTACTGTGAAATTTTAGAACACTGGGGGAAAAGGAGATTCTAAACCTTTGAGTAAAAAAAAAAAAAAAAAAAAAAATTGATTCACAGTTTTTAAGGGGCTGATTCCAATATTTTCTTCTCAACTCTATGTCCACTTGCAAGAAGACAATGCGTCTTGTCCTGAGTGTCAGGAAACCAAAAACTGAGCTTTATTATTTTCCTCTTATCTACCTACAAAGAAAATGATCATATAAGCTATTCATTTCCTTGGAAATTCTATACCTCAGTACTTCAGGAAAAGTGAAATATCAGTTGTCCTCTGATTCTATACCTAATATCACTTCATGCGCCACTGGCAGAAGTAAGTGGTTAGTTGACCATGTTTTGTTCTTGAGCACACTGTTAGCACCATGCTTACTCATAAGCTGTTTTAATAGGTTTAATTACCATCCTTTCTCCAAACTAAAGAAAAGTAAACTGATTTGGGGGAGTGAAGGGGATGAGGGCTGAACTCTCTTTTCCAATTTAGAAATTTCTTTAATGCACTGAGTTTCAGGTACACATGGATTGTCTTGTTTTCCTTCTACTTGTTAATTGAAAACACAGAGATATAGGATTGTATGTCTTACTGCCTGCATGGCACTTCTCTGAGAATATTTGAATCACTTAACAGCACTAATCAGTATATTAAATTATCTTGTCAAATGAGAGATGATTAACTTCAAAAGAGGTAATTTTGATAATGAGCTGTCCATGGAGTTCTAATTCTTTTATATACAGTTTAAATGAGATTATACATCCTGTGTGTGTACATGAAAGAAGACATCAGGACAACACACACTAGTAAATGAGGGTAAAACCCTTGTACTTCATGGCCTCCCAATTTTCTTAGAATAAATATGTGGATAGTGGCCTATATTTACACAAGCTAACTAATGTAGACTGTTCTCCTTTCCTTCCAATGAACCCAAAGTGACACTGGAAATCATGCAGCTGCATGTCTACATCCATTATTCAGGTAGGCATTCAGAATGAGTGTGATCACAAGTCTCACTCTGTCTTTACATTAAAGAGGGTGACTAATTACACATTAAAAAAAAAACCCTGCTTTTAGAGGAACTAGTAAAGGGGCTACCTAGCAGTGTCTCCTTTTAACCTCACTGATGGAAGGGTAGTCCCCAGGAAAAAAAAAAATCCAATGTATAAAGAAAAGCTGAATTCCATGTTAGAAAAATAACCTGGGATAGACTATCTACTTTTAATATAAACACAAGCCCTCTAACACACCGATATCACAAATTACAGAACGGTTACATGGGATTCTTTACTGTTAAGTTTAGTTAGTGAAATTACTTTATAATGTAAAATAACTCTCTAGGTATCCAGTGGAACATAATTTACTGAACTCTACTTTTCACCTTAAATCTCCACAGTTTGTCTTGACTTACCAAAGATGGATAGGAAACACGAAGATCTCTAAAGTCTAAATAAATGGCCAAAGGAGCCAAAATTCCCCATGAGAAATGTCAACATATATCAGAGATTTCAGTTTGGTACACAAGAGAAAATTGAGTCCACCATGCTGAGTGGAGTTTAATCGGTAGTGGTATATTCCCCGTGCTTAATTACCTCTTTACATGATACAAAGTGTAGTTGTGTAAATCATACTTTATGTGGTTACAAAAGCACTTGCATTATTCTTAAGAAATTCCTCCAGATCTGTTCTAATTCTACTCACTACTTTTTTCAAGACTCCATCTCACCTCTATGTATCTTTTTGCCAACATATATTGACTCCATCTATTTTCACACTGCAATTTGGATATAGTAAAAAGGGCTGGATATCCAGTGGTATTTGTTAGGAATACACTTTATGACAAGAAGTTCCATAATCCTGACATAGTCAAGGCCAATGGCATTATAATAACCATGCCTAGAAATTTCTGGCAAGAATCTGCAGGGGTTCCCAAAATTAATCATCTTATAACTAAAAGTTTCTGTCCTTTAACCAATATCTTCTCCTTTCCCTTAAACTTCAGCCCTTGGCAACCACCATTTTACTGTTTCTATGAGTTTGACTTTTTAGGTTCCACATATAAGGGAGGTCATACTGTGTCTTTTTCTGCCTGACTTATTTCACTTAGCATAATGTCCTCCAGGTTCATCCATGTTCCCTGAGAAATATAGATGAATGAAAGGAGCAATTCTTCAAATCTTGTTTGGCACTAGAACTGCATGTTCCCTGAATGTTTTCTTTTCCCACTATTGCCCTTCTCATTAAATACACTATCAATTGTTAATTCCAAAAAGCTGATAATCATCCATAGGGCAGTAAATTAGACAGTCTTGTATCTTGTTCTTGCAAAATACCTTCAACCTAAACATCTACCTTGCCTAGAATTACTAGATGGCATTGTCCTCAAATTTCCTACTAGTCTTTTATTTCTTATACTTAGAAGCTACAGGGACCTCCTTCTTGTTTCTTAAGCATGTTTAACTATAAATAACTGACACAATATTTTCCAAAGTAGCTTTCTCATTTTCCGTTACCACCAACAATGGTACAATATTTCCAATTGTTCTTCAACCTCACTAGCACTTGATATTGCCAGGTCGTTGCTTATGTGTATGTTTTAATGCATTCTTTTATGTGTGTAGTGATATCTCATTGTGATTTAAATTTACATTCATTCCCCTAATGAATAATGATGTTGAGAATCTTAAATATGTTACATTGTCACACATATATCTTTTTTTTTTTTTTTTTTTTGCGGT
>NW_006771194.1:41298-89496 GCF_000442215.2 Lipotes vexillifer
CGGCCCGGGACACGAACCCGTGTCCCCTGCATTGGCAGGCGGACTCTCAACCACTGCGCCACCAGGGAAGCCCCACTTATATCTTTTTAAACATTTTTATTGAAGTATAGTTGATTTACAATGTTATGTCAGTTTCAGGTGTACAGCAAAGTGATTTGGATATATATATATATATATATATATATATATATATATATATAAAATTTTCTTTGTATTGTTTTCCATTATAGGTTATTATAAGATATTGAATACAGTTTCCTGTGCTATACAGTAAATCTTTATTGTTAATCCATTTTATATATATTGTTTAATGGTGCTTATCTGTTAATCCCGTACTCATAATTTAACCCCACCCGCTTTTTCCCCTTTGGTAACTACAAATTTGTTTTCTATGCCTGTCAGCCTCTTTCTGTTTTGTAAATAAGTTCATTTGTACTATTTTTTAGACTCCACATATAAATATCATAAAATATTTGACATTGTCAATCAACTTACTTCACTTAGTGTGATAATCTCTAGGTCTATCTGCGTTGCTGCAAATGGCATTATTTTATTTTTTATTATGGCTGAGTAATATTCCATTGTGTATATATACCACATCTTTATCCACTCCTCTGTCAATGGACACTTAGGTTGCTTCCATGTCTTGGCTATTGTAAATAGTGTTGCTAATGAACATTGTGGTGCATGTATCTTTTCAAATTAAAGTTTTCATTTTTTTTGGATATATGCCCAGGAGTGGAATTGCTGGATCATATGGTAACTCTATTTTTAGTCTTTTAAGGAACCTCCATACTGTTCTCCATAGTGGCTGCACCAATGTGCATTTCCACCAACAGTGTAGGAGAGTTACGTTTTCTCCACACACTCTCCGGCATTCAATATTTGTAGACTTTTGGATGATGGCCATTCTGACTGGTGTGAGGTGATATTTCATTATAGTTTGATTTGCAGTTCTTTAGCGATGTTGACCATCTTTCATGTGCTTATTGCTCATCTGTATGTCTTCTTTGGAGAAATGTCTATTTAAATCTGCCCATTTTTTAATTGAGTTGCTTATTTTTTTGATATTGAGTTGTATGAACTGTTGGTAGAGTTTAGAAATTAAGGCTTTGTCAATCACATCATTTGCAAATATTTTCTCCCAGTCTGTAAGCTGTTTTTCATTTTGTTTATGGTTTCCATTGCTGTGCAAACACTTGTAAATTTGATTAGGTCCCATTTGTTTATTTTCACTTTTATTTCTATTGCTTTGGGAGACTGACCTAAGAAAGTGTTGTTATGATTTATGTCAGAGAATGTTTTGCCTATGTTCTCTTCCAGGAGTTGTATGGTGTCATGTCTTATATTTAAGTCTTTAAGCCATTTTGAGTTTATTTTTGTGTATGGTGTGAAGGAGTATTCGAACTTCATTGATTTACATGCAGCTGTTCAGCTTTCCCAACCTCATTTGTTAAAGATACTGTCTTTTCAACATTGTATATCTTGCCTTCTTTATCAAAGATTAAAGCCCAGTTGTGTGGGCTTATTTCTGGACTCTCTATTCTGTCCCATTGATCTGTATGTCTGTTTCTGATCCAATACCATTCTGTTTCAGTTACTACACCTTTGTAGTATTGTCTGAAGTCTGGGAAGGTTATACCTCCTGATTTGTTCTTTTTCTAAGGTTTGCTTTAGCAATTTTGGATTTTTGTGTCTCCATGTAAATTTTAGGGTTATTTGTTCTAGCTCTGTGAAAAATAATGTGGGAAATTTGATAGGGATCACATTAAATCTATATGTTGCTTTGGATAGTATAGCCATTTTAACAATATTAAATGTTCATATCCAAGTAGCATAGAGTATCTTTCCATTTCTTTGAATCATCTTTGATCTCCTTTATCAGTGTTTTATTGTGCTCAGTGTTTAAGTCTTTAATCTCCTTGGTTAGGTTTATTCCTAAGTATTTTATTTATTTTTAATGAGATTTTTAAACGAGATTTTTTTTACTTTCTCTTTCTGATATTTTACTGTTAATGTAAAGAAATGCAACAGACTTTTGTATATTAATCTTATATTCTGCTACTTTACTAAATTCATTTATCAGTTTGAATAGTTTTTGTGTGGAATTTTTAGGACTTTCTATATAGAGTATCATATTGTCTGCATAGAATGACAATTTTACCTCTTTCCTTCTGTTTTGGATACACTTTATTTCTTTTTTCCTGTCTAATTGCTGTGTTGTGGCTAGGACTTCCAATACTATGTTGAATAGAAGTGGTGAGAGTGGGCATTCTTGTCTTGTTCTGGAATTTGGTGGGAAGGCTTTCAGCTTTTCACCATTTAATCTTATGTTGATTGTAGGTTTGTCCATATATCTTTTGTTTAAATCTTTAGCCCATTCCAGTATTTTGGTTTTTGGTTGTTATTGTTTGCTTTGCTATGGAATTGTAATTTCTCTTTATGCATTTTGCTACAAGTCTTTTTATCAGGTGTGTTTTGCAAATATTTTACCCAGTTTTTAAGCTTATGTTTTCAATCTTAACTGTGTCCTTTAAACAGCAGAAATTTTAATATTCTTGACATCATATATTTGTTTATTGATTTATGGGCTTTGTTAGCTTTTCTAAGAAATCCCTATCAAAACCCAAGGTCACAAACATTTTCTCTAATTTTGCATTGAGGCAGTGGGATCACCTTCATTTTACTAGAGTAAAAGACTGTTTCATAAACGTTTTGTCCCAGTGTTTATCAGAACTTAACAGAGATATTATGTACCACAATATGTAACAGAATCATATGTTTCAGACCTCAGAGCTTTCCCACTTTGTTTACAGGAATCAGACTGAAACCCCTTTTTGGTAGAATAGTGCCCTTGCATTTTTCAGGAAAAGAAAGGTAAAGATAAATGTCCCATAAAGGGAGAATGGCATTACTGATATTTAGACTATGGATGGGGAGCAATTTTTAATTAACTCAAATGTTTTAATTATTGTACTATCAGACTTATACTCTGCGTATTGTGGTACAGTCCACAGTTATTGCACCCAGATTAACAAGAGTTGGGAAAGACTGAAATTCCATTGTTCTTGATAATATTCATTTATGTACCCATTGCTTAACCTCTTCTATTTATGATGGCTGGGGGCTTCTTTGTTCCAGGTTGCTTTGAAAAGGACAAATCTATTAAATCTAGCTCATACACTGGACATTTAAGAAGTGTTACTCTGATAATGATATCCCTGACCAAAATTGTAGCTTCTACCTCAGTCTTATCTTATTTAAACTCCCATTTTCGTAAAAAGGAATAGACCAGTGACATTTAGGGGAAAACTATATCAGAATAAATTGTGACTGATTAATATGTCCACATTTACCTTTTTCCACATGCTTTTCTTTAAAACATTAATTCTTGCTATACTATTGCCCAAATCATTACTTGTAGAAATTTAGCTAATATAAAAAACCCAAGATATTAAAAAAAATAGCTTTATATCAGCAACTGCAATTTTTTCCCAAGTTTAAGACAAACTCTTTGCTTTGTAAACCTAAAACTATATCATATTTTGGTTGAATATGGTAAAGAACTATATACAGACTCAAATACTGAAAAAATGTAGGGATCATTAAACCTCATGTAAGCAATGAATTTTGCTATGCTTGGTAGTCTCAGACCTTTATTTCTCAGTCATCTTCCCTGCAATTCTCTTATTACTGATGAAAAAGAGTAACAAAAGATAAAACCATGATATTACAGGAAAATTTCCAGTGAAGTGTGCCTTTATTACAGAATTTTAGGGCTTACTTTCAATCAAGTTATTTCACTATATTTCATGACTATTAATGGACAATAAATGGGAAGTTAAGAACATTGCATTAATATTTATGAGTTTTTCACATGGCTAGTTACTAACCTAAGTATTTCAATTTGTTAAACAAAAAAGATCCAGCTAAGAATTATGTACTGGTCATTCAATTTTAGCAAAATGGAATAAATCAATGTCTAAGAAGTGAAAGATGTAGTCAAAACATCATGTCTCTGCTTATTCAGTTACAGAACTGCAAAGACTATTCACATACCAGAGATACCTGGCTAATTAACATATTGTATCCATGGTCAGATATTGATCCATTCCCCTTTCTTTCCCTCTAAACCCCTATATTTTAATATTTTGTTTTCCTAAAGCTGTTCCTCATTTTTGGAACATTTATCAATGATGCCTATCCCTGGGAAAATTCTCATGACTCTCCTGCTACTGCCATGACAAGTTACTCTTCTCTGATTATGACCGAAAATTATTGATTATCCACATGGCATTATCTATGCTGTGAATTATCTAAATAAAATTTGAATCCAAGAAGATATTGCATTTGATTCCGTAACTTAGTTTTCCCCCAGAGATTGCAAATTTATTTTAAAAGTAAAAAAATAAATCTATAAAATTAGAATAAACATTAAAACTATTAAAACAATGTTAAGGACTTAAAAATGCACACACTTATTAGATGCAAATTTTGTTGGTTGTGGCTTACATGAGTTTTAATATAAAGGCTTTAAATTTATTATGATTTGTCATTGTTAATGATATAGATATCATCCTAACTTTATGTCCTTTATTAAATGAATTGTAGCATACATAAAGACATTTTTAGCACATTAAAACTGAACCTCCTCTTTGTAATAAGCCATGTAATAACTGTATCAGGCAATTTCACCAATGGATGTTAATGCTAATGGAAAAAAAGTTGGAAAACACTATTCACACCACCTTAAAGCATCACTGCACAGATTATATCTCAATTATAAGAAGAAATGTGTTTTCACAATGGGGAGATTTGGTGGCATGGTCTTAATTAAATGCTGAAGTTTAGCATTGCCTTTGTGGTGTAATGCAGTAGGAGAGTATGCATCACTTATGTAGTGCTTTTGCTGGAAATTACTGAGCTTGATCTAATCAAGTAGAAACAGTCCATTGAATCCAGAATTTCAAGTTGTGAAGAAACCTGGCCTGAACTTCTCAAAAGAAGTGAAACTGAGATTCTTCTTGATTTTTTTAAGAGATAAGACATAACACCAGAAGCAATTTGTGAACATTAAATGGATTCTGGATTGAAAAAACAAACAAAAAAAAATACACTGGTGATCATTTTAAAACTATTTTGCAAAATTGAAATATGAACCATATCTTAGCTCATGGTATTGAAATAATTCTGATTTTCTTAGGTGCTGAATGATGATATGGTTTTAAAGAAGAACGTCATAGTTCCGGAAAATGTTTAGAGATGAACTGTCGTGATATCTTCATATTACCTCAAGATAAATTAACAAAAGGGAAGTATCTGTGTGTGATTAGATAGATAGACATCAAAGTAGATATAGATATAGACATATGTATAGAAATGTGGCAAAATGTTAAAGTTAGTGAATCTGTAGGAAGAGTATTTGGGTATTTAGTGTAGTGTTCCTTCAACTTCACTCTGGGCTTGAAAATTATCAAAAAATTCAATTACCGAGAAAAAAAATCTTCATTAATGATTAGACTAACTTACTCTTTTATGAAACTCTTACTTTACGTATCCTGTGTGTCCGATAAAATACTGATTATAAGTTATGAGAATGATTAAGACAACATTACCACTTAAGGAATAGGGATTTAAGGAAGCCAAACTTATTTTTGTAGAGAACACTTTAGCTACAGCAGCAACCAACCACTTGTTTGGTTAAGATTAAAGCTACAAAGGAACAATTATGCAAAATAAAATAGAATAAATAATAATCAAAGGCAAAATATAAATCAGAAACTATAAAAGTATTTGTGGCTTCTATTTAATTTTAACAGTTTGGACAAAGAAACTAAGAAAAGAAAAAATAGCTCTTAAACGTGAAAATTTGCCTAGGCAAACATACTCAAAATAAGAAGAACAGGGTGCTGGGAAGATGGCGGAAGAGTAAGACGCGGAGATTACCTTCCTCCCCACAGATACACCAGAAATACATCTACACGTGGAACAACTCCTACAGAACACCTACTGAATGCTGGCAGAAGACCTCAGACCTCCCAAAAGGCAAGAAACTCCCCACGTACCTGGGTAGGGCAAAAGAAAAAAAAAAGAAAAAACAGAGACAAAAGAATAGCGACGGCACCTGCACCAGTGGGAGGGAGCTGTGAAGGAGGAAAGGTCTCCACACACTAGGAAGGACCTTTGCGGGCGGAGACTGCGGGAGGCGGAGTGGAGAGCTTTGGAGCTCAGGAGAAGAGTGCAGCCACAGGGGCGCGGAGGGCAAACCAGAGAGATTCCCGCATAGAGGATCGGTGCCGACCGGCACTCACCAGCCCGAGAGGCTTGTCTGCTCACCCGCCGGGGCGGGCGGGGCTGGGAGCTGAGGCTCGGGATTCGGTCAGAGCGCAGGAAGAGGACTGGGGTTGGCGGCTCGAACATAGCCTGAAGGGGTTAGTGCACCACGGCTAGCCGGGAGGGGGTCTGGGGAAAAGTCTGCACCTGCCAAAGAGGCAAGAAACCTTTTCTTCCCTCCTTGTTTGCTGGTGTGCGAGGAGAGGGGTTTAAGAGTGCTGCTTAAAGGAACTCCAGAGATGGGGGCGAGCCACGGCTAAAAGAACAGACCTCAGAGACTGGCGTGAGCCATGGCTAAAAACGCGGACCTCAGAGACGGGTGGGAGACGCTAAGGCTGCTGCTGCTGCCACCAAGGGGCTGTGTGCGAGCACAGGTCACTATCCACACCCTTCTTCCGGGGAACCTGTGCAGCCCCCCACTGCCAGATTCCTGGGATCCAGGGACAATTTCCCAGGGAGAACGCATGGCGGGCCTCAGGCTGGTGCAACATAATGCCGGCCTCTGCCGCCGCAGGCCCGCCCCGCACACCGTGCCCCTCCCTCCCACCGGCCTGAGTGCGCCAGAGCCCCCGAAACAGTGGCTCCTTTAACCCTGTCCTGTCTGAGCAAAAAACAGACACCCTCCAGCGACCTACACGCAGAGGCAGGGTCACATCCAAAGCTGAGCCCCTGTGAGCTGTAAGAACAAAGAAGAGAAAGGGAAATCTCTCTCAGCAGCCTCAGAAACAGCGGATTAAAGCTCCACAATCAACTTGATGTACCCTGCATCTGTGGAATACATGAATAGACAGCAAATCATCCCCAAATGAGGTGGACTTCTAGAGCAAGATCTATGATTTTTTCCCCTTTTCCTCTTTTTGTGAATGTGTATGTGTATCCTTCTGTGTGAGACCTTGTCTGTATAGCTTTGCTTCCACCATTTGTCCTAGGGTTCTATCCATCCATTGTTTTTTGTTTTTTGGTTTTTCTTAAAAATTAATTTTAATTTTAATAACTCTATTATACTTTACCTTCTTTCTTTCTTTCCCTTTTTTTCCTTTTCTTTCTTTCTTTCTTTCTTTCTTTCTTTCTTTCTTTCTTTCTTTCTTTCTTTCTTTCTTTTTCTTTCTTTCTTTCCTTCCTTCCCTCCTTTAGACAATGAATCATCTCAAATTGAGGAGGTGGACTTTGAGGGAAAAGTTTATGAATTTTTCCCCGTTACCTCTTTTTGTGAGAGTGTATGGGTATGCTTCTGTGTAAGATTTTGTCTGTATAGCTTTGCTTCCACCATTTTTCCTAAGGTTATATTCGTCCCTTTTTTTTTCTTTCTAAATAAATTTTTAATTCAATAAATTTATTATACTTTATTTTATTTTACTGTATCTTCTTTCTTTCTGTCTTTTTTCCTTCCTTCTCTCCTTCCCTCCTTCCTCCCTCCCTCCCTCCCTCCTTTCTTCCCTTCTTGCCTTCTTTCCTTCTTTTCTTATTTCTTTCTTCCTTCCCTCCTTCATTCCTCCCTTCCTTCCTTCCCTCCTTTCTTTCTTTCTTTCTTTCTTCCTACTTCTACTAATTCTCTCTACTTTCTCTCCCTTTTATTCAGAACCGTGTGGATGAAAGACACTTGCTGCTCCAGCCAGGACTCAGGACTCTCCCTCTGAGGTGGGAGAGCCACCTTCAGGACACTGGTCAACAAGAGACTTCCCAGCTTCACATAATATCAAATGGCGAAAATCTCCCAGAGACCTCCATCTTAACACCAGCACCCAACTTCACTCAATGACCAGCAAGCTACAGTGAAGGACAACCTATGCGAAACAACTAGCAAAACAGGAACACAACCCCACCCATTAGCAGAGAGGCTGCCTAAAATCATAATAAGTCCACAGACACCCCAAAACACACCGCCAGACGTGGACCTGCCCACTAGAGAGACAAGATCTAGCCTCATCCACCACAACACAGACACTAGTCCCCTCCACCTGGAAGCCTACACAACCCACTGAACCAACCTTAGCCACTGGAGACAGACATCAAAAACAATGGGAACTACGAACCTGCAGCCTGCGTAAAGGTGAACCCAAACACAGTAAAATAAGCAAAATGAGAAGACAGAAAAACACACAGCAGATGAAGGAGCAAGATAAAAATGCACCAGAACTAACAAGTGAAGAGGAAATAGGCAGTCTACCTGAAAAAGAATTCAGAATAATGATAGTAAAGATGATCCAAAATCTTGGAAATAGAATGGACAAAATGCAAGAAACAGTTAACAAGGACCTAGAAGAAATAAAGATGAAACAGACAATGATGAACAACACAATAAATGAAATGAAAAATACTCTAGATGGGATCAATAGCAGAATAAATGAGGCAGAAGAACGGATAAGTGACCTGGAAGATAAAATAGTGGAAATAACTACTGCAGAGCAGAATAAAGAAAAAAGAATGAAAAGAACTGAGGACAGTCTCAGAGACCTCTGGGACAACATTAAACGCACCAACATTCGAATTATAGGGGTTCCAGAAGAAGAAGAGAAAAAGAAAGGGACTGAGAAAATATTTGAAGAGATTATAGTTGAAAACTTCCCTAATATGGGAAAGGAAATAGTTAATCAAGTCCAGGAAGTCTCCTTCCCTCCTTCCTCCCTCCCTCCCTCCCTCCTTTCTTCCCTTCTTGCCTTCTTTCCTTCTTTTCTTATTTCTTTCTTCCTTCCCTCCTTCATTCCTCCCTTCCTTCCTTCCCTCCTTTCTTTCTTTCTTTCTTTCTTCCTACTTCTACTAATTCTCTCTACTTTCTCTCCCTTTTATTCAGAACCGTGTGGATGAAAGACACTTGCTGCTCCAGCCAGGACTCAGGACTCTCCCTCTGAGGTGGGAGAGCCAACTTCAGAACACTCGTCAAGAAGAGACCTCCCAGCCCCACATAATATCAAACGGCGAAAATCTCCCAGAGATCTCCATCTCAACACCAGCACCCAGCTTCACTCAACGACCAGCAAGCTACAGTGCTGGACAACCTATGCCAACCATATAGCAAAACAGGAACACAACCCCACCCACTAGCAGAGAGGCTGCCTAAAATCATGTAAAAAATACAAACACATGGAGGCTAAACAATACACTACTTAATAACGAAGTGATCACTGAAGAAATCAAAGAGGAAATTAAAAAATACCTAGAAACAAATGACAATGGAGATACAACGACCCAAAACCTATGGGATGCAGCAAAAGCAGTTCTAAGAGGGAAGTTTATAGCAATACAAGCCCACCTTAAGAAGCAGGAAACATCTCGAATAAACAACCTAACCTTGCACCTCAAGCAATTAGAGAAAGAAGAACAAAAAAACCCCAGAGTTAGCAGAAGGAAAGAAATCATAAAAATCAGATCAGAAATAAATGAAAAAGAAATGGAAAGAAACAATAGCAAAGATCAATAAAATTAAAAACTGGTTATTTGAGAAGTTAAACAAATAGATAAACCATTAGCCAGACTCATCAAGAAAAAAAGGGAGAAGACTCAAATCAATAGAATTAGAAATGAAAAAGGAGAAGTAACAACTGACACTGCAGAAAGACAAAAGATCATGGGAGATTACTACAAGCAACTCTATGCCAATAAAATGGACAATCTGGAAGAAATGGACAAATTCTTATAAATGCACAGAGTGCCAAGACTGAATCAGGAAGAAATAGAAAATATGAACAGACCAATCACAAAAAAAAATTGAAAGCATTTCCACTAAGGTCAGGAAGAAGACAAGGTTGCCCACTCTCACCACTCTACAGGCGAATTCTATCAAACATTTAGAGAAGAGCTAACACCTATCCTTCTCAAACTCTTCCAAAATATAGCAGAGGGAGAAACACTCCCAAATTCCTTCTACGAGGCGACCATCACCTTGGTAGCAAAACCAGACAAGGATGTCACAAAGAAAGAAAACTACAGGCCAATATCACTGATGAACATAGATGCAAAAATCCTCAACAAAATACTAGCAAACAGAATCCAACAGCACATTAAAAGGATCATACACCATGATCAAGTGGGGTTTATTCCAGGAATGCAAGGATTCTTCAATATACGCAAATCTATCAATGTGATTAACCATATTAACAAATTGAAGGAGAAAAACCATATGATCATCTCAATAGATGCAGAGAAAGCTTTTGACAAAATTCAACACCCATTTATGATAAAAACCCTGCAGAAAGTAGGTGTAGAGGGAACTTTCCTCAATATAATAAAGGCCGTATATGACAAGCCCACAGCCAACATCATCCTCAATGGCGAAAAACTGAAAGCATTTCCACTAAGGTCAGGAACAAGACAAGGTTGCCCACTCTCACCACTCTTATTCAACATAGTTTTGGAAGTTTTAGCCACAGCAATCAGAGAAGAAAAGGAAATAAAAGGAATCCAAATCGGAAAAGAAGAAGTAAAGCTGTCACTGTTTGCAGATGACATGATACTATACATAGAGAATCCTAAAGATGCTACCAGAAAACTACTAGAGCTAATCAATGAATTTGGTAAAGTAGCAGGATACAAAATTAATGCACAGAAATCTCTGGCATTCCTATATAATAGTGATGAAAAATCTGAAAATGAAATCAAGAAAACACTCCCATTTACCATTGCAACAGAATGAATAAAATACCTAGGAATAAACCTACCTAAGGAGACAAAAGACCTGTATGCAGAAAATTATACAGAGAAAACTTTCAACAAAATTCAACACCCATTTATTATAAAAACCCTGCAGAAAGTAGGCATAGAGGGAACTTTCCTCAACATAATAAAGGCAATATATGACAAACCTGCAGCCATCATCATCCTCAATGGTGAAAAATGGAAAGCATTTCCACTAAGATCAGAAACAAGGCAAGGTTGCCCACTCTCACCACTCTTATTCAACATAGATTTGGAAGTTTTAGCCACAGCAATCAGAGAAGAAAAGGAAATAAGAGGAATCCAAGTAGGAAAAGAAGAAGTAAAGCTGTCACTGTTTGCAGATGACATGATACTATACATAGAGAATACTAAAGATGCTACCAGAAAACTACTAGAGCTAATCAATGAATTTGGTAAAGTAGCAGGATACAAAATTAATGCACAGAAATCTCTGGCATTCCTATATACTAATGATGAAAAATCTGAAAGTGAAATCAAGAAAACACTCCCATTTACCATTGCAACAAAAAGAATAAAATATCTAGGAATAAACCTACCTAAGGAGACAAAAGACCTGTATGCAGAAAATTATAAGACACTGATGAAAGAAATTAAAGATGAGACAAATAGATGGAGAGATATACCATGTTCTTGGATTGGAAGAATCAACATTGTGAAAATGACTCTACTACCCAAAGCAATCTACAGATTCAATGCAATCCCTACCAAACTACCACTGGCATTTTTCACAGAACTAGAATAAAAATTTTCACAATTTGTATGGAAACACAAAAGACCCCGAGTAGCCAAAGCAATCTTGAGAACAAAAAACAGAGCTGGAGGAATCAGGCTCCCTGACTTCAGACTAAACTACAAAGCTACAGTAATCAAGATAGTATGGTACTCGCACAAAAACAGAAAGATAGATCAATGGAATAGGATAGAAAGCCCAGAGATAAACTCACGCACATATGGACACCTTATCTTTGATAAAGGTGGCAGGAACATACTATGGAGAAAGGACAGCCTCTTCAATAGTGGTGCTGGGAAAACTGGACAGGTATATGTAAAAGAATGAGATTAGATCACTCCCGAACACCATACACAAAAATAAGCTCAAAATGGATTAAAGACCTAAACCATGAAAGAAATTAAAGATGAGACAAATAAATGGAGAAATATACCATGTTCTTGGATTGGAAGAATCAGTATTGTGAAAATGACTCTACTACCCAAAGCAATCTGTAGATTCAATGCAATTCCTATCAAACTACCACTGGCATTTTTCACAGAACTAGAACAAAAAATTTCACAATTTGTATGGAAACACAGAAGACCCCGAATAGCCAAAGCAATCTTGAGAACGAAAAATGGAGCTGGAGGAATCAGGCTGCCTGACTTCTGACTATACTACAAAGCTACATTAATCAAGACAATACTGTATTGGCACAAAAACAGAAAGATAGGTCAATGGAACAGGATAGAAAACCCAGAGATAAACTCACGCATATATGGATACCTTATCTTCGATAAAGGTGGCAGGAATATATAGTGGAGAAAGGACAGCCTCTTCAATAAGTGGTGCTGGGAAAACAGGGCAGGTATATGTAAAAGTATGAGATTAGATCACTCCCTAAAACCATACACAAAAATAAGCTCAAAATGGATTAAAGACCTAAATGTAAGGCCAGAAACTATCAAACTCTTAGAGAAAAACATAGGCAGAACACTCTATGACATAAATCACAGCAAGATCCTTTTTGACCCACCTCCTAGAGAAATGGAAATAAAAACAAAAATAAACAAATGAGACCTAATGAAACTTCAAAGCTTTTGCACAGCAAAGGAAACCATAAACAAGACCAGAAGACAACCCTCAGAATGGGAGAAAATATTTGCAAATGTATCAACTGACAAAGGATTAATCTCCAAAATTTACAAGCAACTCATGCAGCTCAATAAAAAAACAAACAACCCAATCCAAAAATGTGCAGAAGAACTAAATAGACATTTCTCCAAAGAAGATATACAGACTGCCAACAAACACATGAAAGAATGCTCACCATCATTAATCATTAGAGAAATGCAAATCAAAACTACAATGAGATATCATCTCACACCAGTCAGAATGGCCATCATCAAAATATCTAGAAACAATAAATGCTGGGGAGCGTATGGAGAAAAGGGAAAAATCTTGCACTGCTGGTGGGAATGTGAATTGTTTAAGCCACTATGGAGAACAGTATGGAGGTTCCTTAAAAAACTACAAATAGAACTACCATATGACCCAGCAATCCCACTACTGGGCATATACCCTGAGAATACCAAAATTCAAAAAGAGTCATGTACCAAAATGTTCATTGCAGCTCTATTTACAATAGCCTGGAGGTGGAAACAACATAAGTGCCCATCATTGGATGAATGGATAAAGAAGAAGTGGCACATATATACAATTTAATATTACTCAGCCTTAAAAAGAAACGAAATTGAGCTATTTGTAATGAGGTGGATAGACCTAGAGTCTGTCATACAGAGTGAAGTAAGTCAGAAAGAGAAAGACAAATACCGTATGCTAACACATATATATAGAATTTAAGAAAAAAAAAATGTTATGAAGAACCTAGGGGTAAGACAGGAATAAAGACACCGACCTACTGGAGAACGGACTTGAAGATATGGGGAGGGGGAAGTGTGAGCTGTGATAGGGCGAGAGAGAGACGCATGGACATATACATACTAGCAAACGTAGGGTAGATAGCTAGTGGGAAGCAGCCGCATGGCACAGGGTTATCGGCTCGGTGCTTTGTGACCGCCTGGAGGAGTGGGATAGGGAGTGTGGGAGGGAGAGAGACGCAAGAGGGAAGAACTATGGGAACATATGTATGTGTATAACTGATTCCCTTTGTTATAAAGCAGAAACTAACACACAATTGTAAAGCAATTATACACCAATAAAGATGTTAAAAAAAAAAGAATAACATAAGGCTGACATACACTGAGAAAGTATTTCTCTGTCAGATTGGCAGAATTCAACACATTTTTTTAATATGCTGTATGCAAAAGGATGAAGGCATAAACACTATTATTATTGGGATTATAAAATAGCAAAACCTTCACTTCTAGGAATTGACATTATAGATGCACTCAGATATGTATATTATTGATGCATTCATAAATATATAAAATGTCTTATGTACACAGATATTATTGCAACATTGTTTATAATTTCAAAATTTTGGTAATGGCTTCAATATCTCCCAGTAAGAAACTAGTTACTTGAGTTCTGGTTTATTCATTTAAGGAAATATTATGTTGGTCTTAAAATATATTGAATTGTTGATATGGAACAAATCCAGTAAATATAAATGAATTTGATAAAGAAAGTGCAGTTGTATTGTTTAATTTGTGCTGTGATAATGAAAAGTAGACATAAACAGAGGTATGGATACCCATGCACATATATACACATTAATACATAGATTTTATTATGTTAACTTATTATGTTCCTGTCAAGATACTTAAGAATTTGACAACAACGTTTGCTCTGAAAAGTGGAACTGGATCATTGGGGAACACAGAAGAGAAACATTTATCACTGGATCTTTTTTAACATAAATAAAATGAACACATTTAAAGGTAAACATAAACATCGGCAGACTAAGGAGAAGAGGCAATTCTGACACACAAAAAAATGGCCACTAAATACACAAAAATGGATCATTCTCCTTATTAATTAAAAAAAACCTATACACTTGTCAATTCTATTTCTGCCTTTTTGTTGTTTATCAAATTCTGTTTCATACTTGAAAGAGGATCACTCTATCATGATACAAAATTCTGTGATCTTGTGCTACATCTTCAAGTCACATGTTTTTTTTAATGTTTTTTCTTTCTGTAAATTGTTCTAGTTTAATAAATAAAAGGACTGTAAAATCTTGAAAAACGGAAATTGTATGCTTTCCAAAAATGTTGTCCTATCTCTTTATGTAGTAGAAATAGATATCCATTTCTAGTGATACTTCAGGGTGGTTCCTTTCATTGAGGTATACTATTTTTCCTAGTTACATAATTTAGAAATCTCTCAAAACTTGTTTTGTTTGTTGTTCCATCTCTCACCAATAAAGAAGTGATTGCCTGCCCTAGTAGCTCCATGGCATGGGGCTTCATCAAGTCTGATCTTCTCCCAAGGCAGCCAATAGCTACTGGAGCATTAAAGTCAGCATTTAGGTCTGCCTCCCTTCTTAAATCCCAGTACTCATAATTAGGGGGGCATGTCCATGAAAGTCACTGAAGACAAGGAGTATTACATGTTTGTATACTCAAAGCCTTTCTTCTCCCTACCCAGCACCGATTTATTCCTATGTCAGAGAGGATGTCAGAAGGTTCAGCTCCTATAGAAATACTTTTCGAAAGCCTGACAGTCCTGGCAGTTTTCAGCGTAGTGCTCCTTTCTTTGCTCTGCAGTATTTTACTTTTCAAGCTTGTCCTATATAATTATTTACTCAGTCACTTGCAATGATGTTTCTAACATATCTTCAAATGTGTCAGAAATTTAGAAGGCCTTCACATTCCATTTTTTGATTGTTTTGTTGTTGTTGTTGTTGTTCCTACATCACTGTCTATTCACTTGACTAATGTGCAAATCTTCTCAGATCTGTAGCTCTATGGCAGGTTGATATACAAGGCTTTTATTCTGATGCTGTGGCTTTCATGCTGTGAAGACTGCTGGTCCAAGATAGCTTCTTATCTAAGCCCCAGGATCTGGCTCTCTGACACTTCTGGCAGATGGAGTACATGAAAAATAATTGTTACTATCATGCCCTGGTTTCTGTACTTTCTCCCTCTGCTCCTGTCTGTGGCCTTCTTTCAGCATTCAAGCTTCCCACTCACCCTCAGTCACCAACATCCCCTCCATATGTTTTCTAGAAAGCAGAGAAAGGGATACAGCAATGAGAGAAACAAAACACTCACAAAGCAGAATCCACAGAGCAGAGTCATAGTCCTCAGACATCACTGCACATTGATGTCACCAAGCTAGTTGGCTAAATGAGTGTTCCTTCTAGATATTTGATTTTGTAGGCCTGGAAAGCATCCAAGTAGTTTACATTTTTATTGAAGCTCTCAGGAGATCCTAATTCAAAATGACCATTGACCATAGTTTGAAAATTATCAGCTTTGAGTATTAGCTGTCAATTTATTAACTTTTCAGCAAGAAATAAGGACTCATAGGTGATGATGCATTGATACCTAACACTGCCCATTTGATATTTTGGTGAAACTATACAGTGTGTCCATAAATTATGATTTTTAAACTCATTACATCAACTCGATAATTAATTTTTTCCTTTAAGTTTTATTATGTTTGATCTAAACTTCATTTCTAAACAGAGGTTTTCATTTGGCAGGGAAGGGGCATTGTCCTTGGAGTTTCAGTTTTGTTTTGGATATTTGTAATATGTTAGGAGGTGATAATGAGAGTTGGGTTTAAGGCTGGTATGCATAGTGTGTTTGTAGAATAAATAAAGTCCCACCGTATACCAAGTGTGTTCTTATCTGTTCTAAAAGAGGAAACTTGTATCTGACAGTAAAGAGATTAATGTCATTCACATTAATAAATGGAAATTTGGATTTTCAAATTGTGTTGGCATCAGGGAAAAGGGTAATGATTTGTGATCTTCTACAGATATATGAGAAACCTCAATCCACAGAGTGAAATATCATTTCAATTGGTATACATTGTGCAAGAAATTACTGACCCAACACAGAATATAGCATAGGAAACTACTTTCCTGAAAGAGGAGAGGAAATGTCACCACTATCTTTCAATCTTACTGTTATCATGTGAAAAAGTGAAATGCCTGTTTGCCTTTTTCAGTGCTGGCTATGTAGCTTAGATGAGAAAACACTGTCTTGCAGGCAACCTGAATTCTTTAAGAACGTGCAGAAAGTAAACATGACAAATCATCCAAGTTATATATGTTTAAGAATAGGCCATACTGAAGAAAAGTCAAGGGCTTAAAATGTTTTATTATGATTAGATGACAATGATTATGTGTGTAAGATAAACATGTTTTTTAAATCACACATGCCAAGGAAGTTGTGAATAGCTTCCATAGAAGTAGCAGGAGGCTGCTCTTCTTAAAGGTAATGAGGTGTAGTCATTTAAAAATGTGTCCTACTTCTAATGTCTATAAAATGCAAACTAGAGTAACTCTGCTGAGTTATGTTAATAACTAGTGAAAAGCATCTTATTCCAAAAAAAACAAATTATTCAAAGCATCTACCAGGTGTTGTGGAAGACAGGAACAGAGGAAGTTTGGTTTTGGGTTTCTTCCAAGTCACCTTTAAGAGCACTCCAGAGCTTCTGAAAGTGGCTTATCAGTACATTTGAATATTTTAATTATACACTTCAAAAAATACTTCAGAGTCATTTGACTAAAAGTGAAATTTGTGTATTACATGTTAGTACTTAAATCAACTACGAAATAGCATTTTAAATTGAAATCCAATACACTCTGCATTCACTCTGTTCAAGAAAATTGAAGCTAATTATAACACTCAAATTAAGCAAGACATGGGGAACTAACAATGAAATTTTTAGAACATCATACTTCATTATACGTGGAAATAAAACCTCTCATACTCAAGAAGAAAAACTGCGAAATATTTGAAAGAAGTGGTGGGAGAATAGCAGTAGAAATATCAATACATCTTTTCAGTATTTTGTGGAATAAACTTCCATGGATTATACATGCAAATCAATTGTATAAATGCCGTTTTTCAAAAGTCATTCTTCTCTAGTGTATCTGAAAAAGTGGGGCTCCTCCTCACTCCATGACTCAGGGTGTGTCTCTGACCTTTCAACCTAAGCTCCCTATTAGCGTTGTTGCTGGAAAATATCAGAAACTTGGAAATTTATCCACACTTGAAATTATGCTGCTCTCCTCATTTTAACTGCACCAGTGAAGTGATGCAGAGACTGTACTTCCCTTTCTTGACTTGTCCCTTGATTTCACTTAACTCCACTATTGAACAACCATTTTTATAACAGATTTTGTAGGTATTGCTGGTTTGTCAGCTTCATTAGATAATGCCAAAGGATTTTCCAAAAGTACTTTACAAATTTATATGCCACCTATCAATATTTGAGATGTTTTCCTTTCCTTGACTACTTGTTAATACTTCATATTAACAATATTTAAATTTTTGTGAATGTAATGGGAGAATACTATAGTATATTTTATTTTGTTATTGTTTAATGTCCCTTAATATTGTTGATGCAATTTTAATACTCCTGATAATCATTCAAATTTTATTATCAATTTTTTTCACTGACATTGTTCTTATATTTTGGTTACAGATCCTTTAATACTTTCCAATGTATAAATGTTACACACACACATGCATGCACACACATACACATTTATCTTGTCCCCCATTAGCTGTTTCCTTTTAATTGCTTTTTAAAATAACACTTGATTGGCATATGATAAAAAAAAGCATATTTAATGTACACAACTCAAAATAAAGTTATTTTTTTTACATCAGCTATTTTACAAATTAAAGAATGCATTTATTTCCTCTTAGAATTTAACCATAAAACTTGAAACTGCTTAGTTATGTTTTTTTCAAATGCATTCTGATTTTATTCAGCACCTCTTTCCTTTTGCCAGATCAGTTAAATTAACATGTTGACTTCTTTAAGAATCTCTTCCATTTCCTGACTACTCCATCTTTCATGTTATTATAAGCTAGAATATTGATTTCACTTTTACAAGGAAAAAAAGTCTTAGTTGCATTAAAAAATTGGATTTACTAACCTATTTTTTCTAATTATCTAGCTCCTTATTGCTTCTTTCTTCCCACCATTTTTTCCTCCTGTTTTCATTATCCTGATATCCTTTGAAGTCAGTTTTGACAGTGTCTTGGGGTGGCAATTTTGAATTGCAAATTCATTCCTCCCTTGAGTGCTACTGGACCTAGCTATAGATTTCTGGGTTGGCAGGTATTGAAATTTTTACTTAACACCCAACATCAGTAGTTACTGCAAGACTGCAGTCATATTCACTTCTTTCATTGATGTCTTTTCTCTGAATATTTATAATGTTTTCTCTTTAACCTTGATATTTTACCACATTGTTACCATATTTCTGGTTGTGCATTTATTTATATTTAAACTGATTTTTAAAAGAATCTTATTGAAGCATAGTTGAGTTACAACGTCGTGTTTAATTTCTGCTGTACAGCAAAGTGACTCTGTAATAGAGACTTTCTTTTTTTAATATTTTTTTCCATTATGGTTTATCACACGATATTGAACATAGTTCCCTCTGCTGTACAGTAAGACCTTTTGGTTTATCCATCCTATATATAATACTTTGCATCTGTTAATTCCAAACTCCCAGTCCATCCTTTCCCCACAGCTGCTCCCCCTTGGCAATCACAAGTCTGTTCTCTAAATCTGTAAGTCTGTTTTTGTTTTGTAGATATATTTAATTGTGCTGAATTTTCAATTCCACATATAAGTGATATCATATAGTATTTTCTTTCTCTTTCTGACTTACTTCACTTAGTATGATAATCTCTATGTCCATTCATGTTGTTACAAATGGCATTATTTCATTCTTTTTAATAGCTGAGTAATATTCCATTGCATACAACATCTTCTATATCCATTCATCTGTCAAAGGGCATTTAAGTTTTTTCCACGTCTTGGCTATTGTAAATACTGCTGCTATGAACATAGGGGTCTATGCAACTTTTTGAATTAGAGTTTTTTCTGTGTATATGCCAAGGAGTGGGATTGCTGGATCATATGGCAACTCTAATTTTAGTTTTATGAGGGACCTCCATATTGTTTTCCATAGTGACTACAGCAATTTACATTCCCACCAACAGATTAGAGGTTTCCCTTTTCTCCACACCCTCTCCAACATTTATTATTTATAGATTTTATTATTTATAGATTTTTCAATGATGGCCATTCTGACTGATGTGAGGTGGTACCTCATTATGGTTTTGATTTTCATTTCCCTAATAATTAGCAATGGTGAGCATCTTTTCATTGTGCCAGTTAATTGGTCATCTGTATATCTTCTTTGGAGAAATGTCTATTTAGGCCTTCTGCTCATTTTTCAATTAGGCTGTTTGTGTTATTGTTATTGAATTGTAGGTGCTATTTGTATATTTTGGAAACTAAGCCGTTATTGGCTGCCTCATTTGCAAATATTTTCTCCCAGTCCATAGGCTGTCTTTTGCATTTTGTTTCTGGTTTCATTTGTTCTGCAAAAGCTTAAAAGTTTGATTAGGTCCCATTTGCTTGTTTTTGCTTTATGTCTATTGCCTTGGGAAACTGATGTTTTGCCTATGTTCTCTTATAGTTTTATGGTGTCTTGTCTTATATTTAAGTCTTTAAGACATTTTGAGTTTATTTTTGTATATACTGTGAGAGTGTGTTCTAGCTTCATTGATTTACATGTGGCTGTCTAACTTTCCTAAAACAGCTTGCTGAAGAGACTGTCATTTCTCCATTGTATATTTTTGCATCCTTTGTCAAAGATTAATTGTTCATAGGTGTGTGGGTTTATATCTGGGCTCTCTATTCTATTACACTGATCCATATGTGTATTTTTGTGCCAATACCACACTGTTTTCATTACTGTAGATTTGTAATATTGCCTGAAGTCTGCAAGGGTTATGCCTCCTTCTTTGTTCTTTTTACTCAGGATTGCTTTGGCAGTTCTTCTAGTTCTGTGAAAAACGTCATGGGTATTTTGATAAGTATTGCATTAAATCTTGTAGATTGGTTTGGTTAGTATGGCCATTTTTACAATATTAATTTTTCCAACACAAGAGCATGGGCTATCTTTCCATTTCTTTGAATCATTTTCAGTTTCCTCTATTAATGTTTTGTAGTTCTCAGCATATAAGTCTTTTACCTTTTGTTTACATTCCCTTTCTGATATGTCATTGTTAGTGTAAAGAAATGCAACCAATTTCTGTATGTTAATCTTGTATGCTGCTACCATACTGAATTTGTTTTTTTCAGTTCTAGTAGTTTTTGTGTGGAGTTTTTAGGGTTTTCTATATAGTATCCTGTCATCTGCAAATAATGACAATTCTACCTCTTCCCTACCAATCTGAATAAACTTTATTTCTTTTTCTTGTCTGATTGCTGTGGCTAAGACAACCAATACTATGTTGAAGAGAAGTGGTGAGTGTGGGTATCCTTGTCTTGTTCCAGCTTTCAGTACAAAGGCTTTCAGCTTTTCACCACTGAATATTATATTTGTTCTAAGTTTGTCAGATAGCTTTTATTATGTTGAGATATGTTCCCTCTATACTCACTTTCATAAAGATTTTTTTCATGAATAGATGTTGAATTTTATCAAATGCTTTTTCTGCATCTATTGAGATGATCATGTGTTTTTTGTCTTCTCTTTTGAAGATGTGTTGTATCACATAGATTGATTTGAGTACATTGAACCCTCCTGTCACCCTGGGATGAATCAAATTTGGTCATGGTGTATGATCTTTTTATGTGTTGCTGGAATTTTGTTGTGAAGTTTTGCATCTATATTCATCACAGATGTTGGCCTGTAATTTTCATTTTTGTTATTGTCTTTGGTTTTAATACCAGGGTGATGGTGGCTTCAAAACATGTCTTTGGGAGTGTTCACTCCTCTTCAGTCTTTTGGAAGTGTTTGAGAAGGATTGGCAAAAGTTCTTCTTTGTATGTTTGGTAGAATTCACCTGTGAAGCCATCTTGGCTGAGACTTCTTTTGTAGGGAGTTTTTTTTTTTTTTCTTTTCCTTTTCAGATTCTATTTCATTTCTAGTGTTTTGTCTGTTCAAGTTAGCTATTTTTTTTCTTTTTTAAAAAATATTTATTTGTTTATTTTTTTATTTGGCTGCACTGGGTCTTAGTTGCAGCATGCAGGATCCTTGTTGCAGTATGTGGGATCTTTAGTTGTGGCATGCAAACCCTTTAGTTGTGGCATGTGAACACTTAGTTGAGGAACGTGGGATCTAGTTCCCTGACCAGGGATCAAACCTGGGCCCCCTGCATTGGGAGAGTGGAGTCATAGCCATTGGACCATGAGGGTTTTGATTCAATTTTCTTGGGCTGTGTATTTTTGAAAGTTGTCCATTTCTTCTAAGTTGTCAGATTTGTTGGTTTCTAATTGTTCATAGTATTCTCTTATGTTTTTGTTTGCTTGTTTGTTTGTTTTCTACTGTATCAGTTGTGATTTCTCCCCTTTCATTTCTTATTTTGTCTATTTGGGCCTTCTCACTTTTCTTCTTGGTAAGCCTAGCCAGAGGTTTGTCAATTTTGTTTATTCTTTCAAAGAAAAAGCTCTTGGTTTTATTGATTTTTCTATTGTTTTTTAAATCTCTATTTTATTTATTTCCTCTCTGATCTTTATTATCTCCTTCCTTTTGCTGGTTTTGTTTGTTATTCTTTTTTCTAATTTTTTTTGTGTGGCAGGTTAGAATGTTTATTTGAGATTCTTCTTGTTTCTTAAAGAAGGCCTGTATTGTGAAGAACTTTCCTATTATGACTTCTTTTGCTGTATTCCACAGATTTAGTATGGTTGTGTTTTCATTGTCATTTTCTTCAAGGCATTTTAAAATTTCTTCTTTATTTCATCATTGACCTTTTTTTTTTTTTTTTGGTAGTATGCTGTTTAGTCTCCATGTAATTGTTTTTTCCTTGTTTCTTTTTCTTGATTTCTGGTTTCACGCCATTGTAGTCAGAAAAGCTGCTCAAAATAATTTTTAAATTCTTAAATTTGTTGGGCTTGTTTTGTGCCCTACTAGGTGGTGATCCTAGAGAATGCTCCATGTGCACTTGAAAAGCATGTGGATTCTGCTATTTTTGGATGTAATGTCCTGAAAATATCAATTAAGTCTAACAGTTCTATTTTATCATTTAGGATCTCTGTTGCCTTATTGATTTTCTATCTTGAGGATATGTCCACTGATGTGAGTGGGGTATTAAAGTCTCCTATTATTACTGTATTCCCATCAATTTCTCCCTTTAAGTCTGTTAATATTTATTTTATATATTTGGATGCTCCTGTATTAGGTGCACATATGTAGACAAGTGTAATAACCTCTCTGTGTATTGATCCTTTTATTATTATATAGTGTGTTTCTTTATCTTTCTTTATAGCCTTTTGTGAACCCCACTTTCTTGTCATTTCTGGTTGCATGAAGTATCATTTTCATACACTTACTTTCAATCTGTGTGTGTCCTTTTCCCTAAGGTGGGTCTCTTGTAGGCAGCATACTGTTGACTATTTTTTAATCCAATCTGCCACTTTGTGTCTCTTTATTGGAACATTTAGTCCATTGACATTTAAGGTAATTATTGATAGATATGTATTTATTGCTATTTTAAACCTTGATTTTCCATTGATCTTATATTTCTTCTCCATCTTTTTTTTTTTTCTTTTTGTTTTTCCTTTTGTGGTTTGATGATATTCTTTTCTATGATACTTACATTCTCTTCTTTTTGGTTTTTGTGAATTGATTTTATGTTTTTGATTTGTGATTACCTTATTTTTCATGTATATTAACCCCTTCCTATATCCACTTTCTTAGACTTGTAGACATATAGGCTCAAACACATTCTAGAAAAATAAAATCTACATTTTCTTACTCACCTTCCCTACATTTTATAATTTTGATGTCCTCTTTACATCTTCATGTTCATCTTTTTGCTGTTTACTGTGGTTATCATCTCTTTCACAATTTTTTTTTTTTTCTAATCTGTGTACTGACTTATTTAAGTGACTTGTTTTCCAATTGTGATTTTCTCTTTCCTATAGATTCTTACTTCTTTTCTACTTAGATAAGACCTTTCATTTTTTCCTTTAGGGTTGGTTTATTGTTGCTGTCCTTTTAGTTTTTTCTTGTCTGAGAAATTCTTTATCTCTCCTTCTAGTCTAAATGATAATCTTGCTGGGTAGAGTATCCTAGGTTGCAGAATTTTTTTTCCTTTTCAGGACTTTGAAAATATTTTTCCCCTCCCTTCTGGCCTGTAACATTTCTGTAGAGAAATCAGCTTATAACCTTATGGGGGTTCCCTTGTAATTAACACTTTGTTTTTCTCTTGCTTCCTTTATAATCCTCTCTTTATCTTTAACTTTTGACATTGTTATGTCTTGGTGTAGTTCTGTTTGGGCTTATCTTGTATGGGACCCTCTGTGTTTCCTGTACCTATATATCTGTTTCCTTCTTTAGGTTTGGGAAGTTTTCAGTCATAATTTCCTCAAATGCTTTCTCAATCCCCTTTTCTCTTTCTTGTCCTTTTGGGATTCTTATTATGCATAGATTGGCATTTATATATACCCAATATGTCTCTTATATTTCTTTCATATATATATATATATATATATATATATATATATATATATATATGTATATATATATATTTTTTTTTCCACTTGTCTTTCTGTCTTCTGTTTTGATTGAGTGATTTCCATTTTTCTATGATCCAGGTCTCTTATTCAGTCTTCTGCATTTTTCATTCTGTTATACATTGCCTTTAGTTCAGCTTTCATTTCTGCAAATTAATTTTCTATTTTTTCTTAGTTCCTCATTATAGTTTCTAGATCCTTTTTACAGTAATCTGCATTTCTGTCAATAACCTTTCTTAATTCCTTTAGTATTTTCATTACCTCCATTTTGAACTTGGTGTTTATTAAACTGAAGAGGTCTGTTTCATTGTTTATTCTTTTAGGGGAATTCTCTTGATCATTAATTGGGAGTGGGTCCTCTGCTTCTTCATTTTACTTATATTTCTCTTGCTCTGTGAGTTTAAGAGAAACAATTTTCTACTGTGGTCTTAGAGGGCTATTTTTACGTGGGATCATCCCTGTGTAGCCCACATGGGTTTAATATTTTTGGTGCGAGGGCTGTTTTAGTATGGATGTCTGCCACCCATTTCCTCGGTGTGTGCTGGCCATTATCTCCTTGACAGGAGGTGTGACTTGTGTTGTGGTGATCAGAGCCTTCACTGGATGTTGAGTGGGACCTCCTCTTTGCTGTGTGGTTGTCACTCTCCTGTCAGGGGCAGGGTCTACTACCTAGTTGTTGGAGTGCAAGCACCCAGATCCATTTCTGAGCTGCGTTTCTGAGCTGTGGTGCGAGGTAGGTGGGAATGGAGTGTTCTCTTGGGTGAGGAACCATGGAGTATTCCTCTGCCAGTGCTGTTCACCAATGAGTGTGTTCTGTGTGTCACCTCTCACCCACTGTGTGGGTTCACAAAGTACGTTGTTGTCGGCACTGCCCTCAGCCCCTTCTCAAACTTGGGAATGCTAGCATTTGGCCCTGGTATCTCTTCAGGTGTTGTTTTCACAAGGCCACCAACACAGATCCACTGAAGTCAGGCCCCAAGACTGCAGTATTCACACACCTGGAACTTCTTTGGGAGCTATAGAGGCAGCTCAGCCACCAAATGCATGCACCCACAAAACTGCTAAGGACAGGCCTATCCCAGCTGTGGGAGCACCTGTCATCCGTTCAGATGTCCACAGACACTGAATTTATAAAGCCAGTGGCAGAAGTGTAAATCCATGGCTCATGCAGCTCTGGGGAAAGATTTCAGCCATGTTTCCTAAGTCATGCAGTCCCTGGGGCTCAGTTGTTGTTTCAGCCCTAGCTCTGTGAATGGGCATCTCACTGACATTGTCCCCCAGGACCTGCACGTGTAGAAAGAGTCTGTAATAGTACTTTGCTTCTATGGTAGGCACAGGCTTCTTCTGTGAACATACCTGATTGCAGCTGTGCCACACTCCAGCCCCTTCAGGCTGTCTCCATGCAGCCAACAGCAGTCCTCTCCCCATGTCTTTCCTCTAAACTCCAAGTTTCAACCCCCAGCCCACACCTGTACCAACAGATGCTCATCTCAGGCTGGGGTGTGCAGGGCAGTGACAAGGACCATCTGTGTAGGACTCTTTTTGTTCTGCCTGTCACAAACCAGTCGTTGTGGTCTCCTCTGATCCTCTGAAGCTCCTTTTCTGTCCTGGCTGATCTCCCTACCACTGAGGGGCTTCCCAGGGTGTGGGACTATTTTTCAGCCCCTTCCCAGGGACTCAGGTCCCATCCTATACCTTCTTCTTTTTTTTTTTTCTTTTGTCCTACCTGATTACATGGAGATCTTTCTTGTCCTTTCAGGATCTGAAGTTGTGTGCTGGTGTTCAGTAGGTGTTCTGTGAGAATTGTTCCATTTGTAGATGTATTTTTGATGTACTTGTGGGAGGAGGTGAGTTCCACATTCTACTACTCTGCCATCTTGATTCTGAACTGACTTGCTTTATTTATGCTTTCCAGCTGTGCATAAATCTTTTTTCAATCCACTAAATTTTGCAGCTATTTCTCTTAAACTATATCCTCTCCACCATTTATTTCTTCTATTACTTTTCAATCTATTTTTATGCTGTTTTATATTAATTTGATTTTTCATCTCTTTCACCTTGTTCAAACATCTCCCACATGAACATTATAATTCATATTATTTTCTCTTCACATTTGTTTTTATTTTTTATAATATTCTATTGACCTTGTTTTCTAACTCCAATTTTTTCATTTATCTCTTGGAGGAATTTGAAACATAATTATTACAAAGTCATTTTCAGATTCCTCTCTTATTTCTTTTTGTTGGCACAGTATTTTTAGCTTACTGAATTTTTGTGATATTTTCATGAGATTTATTTTTCACCTGTGCTGTGGAAGGTGTTTGATAACTTATCTTGAACAGTATATGGTTCTTTCTTATTCCCAGTCTTTTTTTAAGTTCCTCTCATCCAATCCTCTGTTCTCACAAGTTCACAAACAGATCTCACTTTAGTGATTTAAGGTCTCAACCTTCAGGACTTACCTGAGCTCACACCTTACTAGGCCAGGCTCTAGTTGAGTGACTATCTTCTTCCCACTATCCCCAACAGGAGTTCAGCACCAGTTATGATACTTGACAGTGTGTGTGTGTGTGTGTGTGTGTGTGTGTGTTTTCCCCCTCATCTTCTGTCCCTGGGTGCAGAGCTTCACCCAAGCCCCAAGTTTACATGGAGCTTGACTCACGTACTCTCCACAAAGGACTCCAAGAAAAAGAATTCAGGACTGCCTTTATATGACTTAATTCAGTTTGTCCCACAGCTTCAAATGTAGTTGTTATATACATTTTTTTTTTTTTCTGGTGGGGATACAGCTCTATGGAGTTATCTATTTTTTTTTTCTTTTTAACATCTTTATTGGAGAATAATTGCTTTACAATATTTTGTTAGTTTCTGCTGTATAACAAAGTGAATCAGCTATATGTATACATATATCCCCATATTGCCTCCCTCTTGTATCTCCCACCCATGCTCCCTAACCTATCCCTCTAGTTGGTCACAAAGCACCAAGCTGATCTCCCTGTGCTATGCAGCTGCTTCCCACTACCTATCTATTTTACATTTGGTAGTATATATAAGTCCAAGCCACTCTCGCACTTTGTCCCAGCTTAACCTTCCCCCTCCCCATGTCCTCAAGTCCATTCTCTATGTCTACATCTTTATTCCTGTCTTGCCCCTAAGTTCTTTAGAATATATATATTTTTAGATTCCATATATATCTGTTAGCATATGGTATTTATTTTTCTCTTTCTGACTTACTTCACTCTGTATGACAGACTCTAGCTCCATCCACCTCACTACAAATAACTCCATTATCTTTCTTTTTATGGCTGAGTAATATTCCATTTTATATATGTGCCATATTTTCTTTATCCATTCATCTGTCAATGGACACTTAGGTTGTTTCCATGTCTTGGCTACTGTAAACAGTGCTGCAATGAACATTGTGGGACATGACTCTTTTTGAATTATGGTTTTCTCAGGGTATATGCCCAGTAATGGGATTGCTGGGTCACATAGTAGTTTTACTTTTAGTTTTTTAAGGAACCTCCATACTGTTCTCCACAGTGGCTGTATCAGATTACATTCCCACCAACAGTGAAAGAGGCTTCCCTTTTCTCCACACCCTCTCCAGCATTTATTATTTGTAGATTTTTTTGATGTTGGCCATTGTGACAGGTGTGAGGTGATACTTCATTGTAGTTTTGATTTGCATTTCTCTAATGATTAGTGATGTTGAACATCCTTTCATGTGTTTGTTGGCAATCTGTATGTCTTTTTTTGAGAAATGTCTATTTAGGTCTTATGCCCATTTTTGGATTGGATTGTTTGTCTTTTTGATATTGAGCTGCATGAGCTGCTTGTAAATTTTGAAGATTAATCCTTTGCCATTTGCAAATATCCAGTTCTGAGGGTTGTCTTTTCATCTTATTTCCTTTGCTGTGCAAAAGCTTTAAGTTTCATTACATTCCATTTGTTTATTTATTTTTCTTATATCTATTTGTCTAGGAGGTAGGTCAAAAAGGATCTTGCTGTGATTTATGTCATAGAGTGTTCTGCCTATGTTTTCCTAAAACTAGTTTATAGTGTATGACCTTAAATTTAGGTCTTTAATCCATTTAGAGTGTGTGTTAGGGAGTGTTCTAATTTCATTCTTTTACATGTAGCTGTCCAGTTTTCCCAGCACCACTTATTGAAGAGGCTATCTTTTCTCCATTGTATATTCTTGCCTCCTTTATCAAATATAAAGTAACTATATGTGTATGAGTTTATCTCTAGACTTTCTATCCTCTTCCATTTATCTATATATCTATTTTTATGCCAGTACCATACTGTCATGTGATACACCATATTAACAAACTGAAGGATAAAAACCATATAATAATCTCAATAGATGCAGAAAAAGCTTTTGACAAAATTCAACACCCATTTATAATAAAACTCTCCAGAATGTAGACACAGAGGGAAGCTACCTCAACATAATAAAGACTGTATATGGCAAACACACAGCCAACATCATTCTCAATGGTGAAAATCTGAAACCATTTCCTCTAAGATCAGGAACAAGAGAAGGTTGCCCATTCTCACTGCTATTATTCAACATAATTTTGGAAGTTTTAGCCACAGCAATCAAAGAAGAAAATGAAATAAAAGGAATCTAAATTGGAAAAGAAGTAAAACTGTCACTGAAGATGACATGATTCTATGCATAGAGAATCCTAAAGATGATACCAGAAAACTACTAGAGGTAATCAATGAATTTGGGAAGGTAGCAAGATACAAAATTAATGCACAGAAATCTTTTCCATTCCTATACAATAATGATGAGAAATCTGAAAGAGAAATTAAGGAAACATTCCCATTTACCATTGCAACAAAAAGAATAAAATACCTAGGAATAAACCGACTTAAGGAGACAAAAGACCTGTATGCAGAAAACTATAAGACACTGGTATCTATGTTTTTAATTTTATTTTATTTAATTTTTTTTACTGCAACCTATCCAGGATTGCTATATGTTTGGAATAAGTGCATACTGATTATTTGGGAAGATCTCAGGCTGAATCTGTGGGAAAATCTGACAGCAGATTCTGTAATTTCTTTCTTTTAAAAAAATTTTTAATAGATCTTTATTGGAGTATAATTGTTTCATGATACTGTGTTATTTTCTTTTGAACAAAAAAGTGCATACACATGCCCCCATATCCCCTCCATCTTGAGCCTCCCTCCCATCCTCCCTATCCCACCCATTTAGGTCATCTCAAAGCCCCGAGCCAATCTCCCTGTGCTATGCTGCTTCTTCCTACCAGTCAACTATTTTACATTCGGTAGTGTATATATGTCAAGTCTACTCTCACTTCGCTCCAGCTTCAACCTCCCACCCCAAGTCCTCAAGTCCATTTTTTTTTTTTTTTTGGAGGTACTCGAGCCTCTCACTGTTGTGGCCTCTCCCATTGTGGAGCACAGGATCTGGACACGCAGGCTCAGTGGCCATGGCTCATGGGCCTAGCCACTCCACAGTATGTGGAATCCTCCTGGACTGGGGCAAGAACCTGTGTCCCCTGCATCGGCAGGCAGACTCCCAACCACTGTGCCACCAGAGAAGCACCTCAAGTCCATTTTTTTATGTTTACTTCTTTATTCCTGCCCTGCAACTAGGTTCATCAGTACCATTTTTTTAGATTCCATATATATGCATTAGCATACGGTATTTGTTTTTCTCTTTCTGACTTAGTTCACTCTGTATGACAGACTCTAGGTCTATCCACCTCACTACAAATAGCTCAGTTTCATTTCTTTTTATGGCTGAGTAATATTCCATTGTATATATATGCCACATCTTCTTTATCCATTCATCTGTCAAAGGACACTTAGGTTGCTTCCATGTCCTGGCTATTGTAAATAGTGCTGCAATGAACATTGTGGTACATGACTCTTTTGGAATTATGGTTTTCTCATGGCATATGGCCAGTAGTGGGATTGCTGGGTCACATGGTTGTTCTATTTGTAGTTTAAGGAACCTCCATACTGTTTTCCATAGTGGTTGTATCAATTTATATTAAAGCTTTCTTCTACATATAATTTAATTTAATTTAAAATAAAGCATGAGGTTGAGATAGATTCATTTCTTTCCCAAGATAATTTAATGAACAATTCATCTTTTTTCCTTTAATGATGTGAAATCCCAGCTTTATTATAAAATTCATCTACATATTTCTTTTTGATTAATGTGTTTATTTCTATAACAATACCATTCTGTTTTTATATCTGAAGCATGCGATGAACTGTAAACGTAACTTGCTAAAAGAGCTAGTATTTCCTCTTTTTTTTTTTTTTTTTTGTGGTACATGGGCCTCTCACTGATGTGGTCTCTCCCACTGCAGAGCACAGGACCAGGAGCTCCGCAGCATGTGGGATCCTCCCGGACCAGGGCATGAACCCACATCCCCTGCATCGGCAGGCAGACTCCCAACCAGTGCGCCACCAGGGAAGCCCAATATTTCCTCATTTTTAAAAAGGTAAATCTCCTGGCTATCTCAAATATTCAATGCTTCTAGAAGAACTTTAATAATTTTCAATGAACAATAACTTAAAAATTCTAACATTTCAACTGGGATTTTATTCTGACTGCCTTACATTTAGAGAATTGGCATATTGACAAATAAAGATCTTCTAGATTATCCAAATCCAATTTTTCCCTGATTTTTTGCAGTGGAGAGGTCATAGTTAGCATTTTAAACACGATTCTCTGATTTGAAGTTATGAATATATGAACTATTTGACATAATTTAATTTTTAAATATTATAGCATACTGTTGTAATTGGCTGAATATCACTACAAGCAATCCTGCTACCTAAAAGAGTAAGGGTGAGAATTCAAGTAAATGTGAGCATCTGATAAGAAACACAAATGTAAACATGAATTAACCTGATATGAATCTGGCTCTGATATTTCATGATTTTAAAGGAAATAATTTAAGAATATAAATTTGGGCTTTATTTTTTAAGAAATGAAAGAGAACGTAAAATGCAAATAAATTATGATCAACTTCCATTACTGAAGCAAGGGAGAATAATCTGCTAAAAATTGTGAAATTAAACAAGAGTTTTCCACTATTGCACAAGGTGAAAAGCACTGAGATGACATCATTCTGCAGTTTCCATTCTTTATTGTACTACAGAATGTTATCTAATGGCCTACCTGACATCTCAGTTGAATGAATAATAATCATTCCAAATTATTATATCCAAATAAAGCTCCTGGTCTCTCACACTCCAATCCATTTAACCCAAACCTTTTTTAGTTTAGCACCATCTATCTCCCTTGATACGTCTTACCTACCATGTCTGTCCATAATTACTTTTGCTGGATCATCAATATATCAATCTGAACTACAATAAAACAACTGACAGTCAATTGTTTTTAAAGATCAAAAGTGACAATTTCATGTGATTAAAAGTAATATCTCAAATCCATCCATTTGTTTGTCCTCAGCTACCACCATTATCTTTCATTTGGACAATTAAAATGGCCTCCTAACTGGTATCTCTGTGTCTACAATTTTCCAGTTCTACTTTCTTCCCTGGAAAGTCACAAATTAGTTGTTTAATGTAAAACTCTCATGTCACTGTCTTAGTTTAAAAACTGCTAATGTCTCCACCTCTGCCCCCATAGTGACCAGAATAAAATCCAAAATTTTATCATGGATTCCAAATATTTACATGAGCTTTTCTCACTCCAGCCTCTTCTCTTACAACGTCTCCTCTGCTTCCTTATACTCCATTTCCAGAATAGTCAAGTTGATTTACACTTTATTTATATCTATGTCCTAGAACTATGTCTCACAACACATGCACTTGGTTATTTTCTCAGGCAGAAATACTTGTGCTCTAGCTCTTTAGCAATTTCATCTAGTCATTCAAGTCTCACATGAGTTATTTCTTCAAAGGACCCCCCTTGTCTTCTGATCTAAAGCCATCTATCTGTCACTATCCTTCTCATCACTTTGTTTTATTTCCTGCATAGAATCCATCTCTCCTTGCAATTATCTTGTTCAATGATTTGTTTATACAGTTTTCTCTCTAACGTTCTCCTCCACTAAAAGGGAGTTCCATCCTGCAGTGCCTGTTCTGTTCTATTCACTGTGGCATCCTCGATACCTAGCAGAGTGCCTGGCACATGAATACTCTCAACAATTATTTGTTGAAAACATAGATAAAAGGCTTAATGTTATTTAAATCATCATAGTGTTTCATAAATGTAATGAATGTATTGTAAATTCTAGAATTATGTACTTGACTCTTCTGTAATTATTTATGTACTTACAGTATGACTTTGCCATGTACAGTTTTTTTTTTCTTTTTTGAGGGGTGGGGGAAAGAATTTTCTTATTTTCACTGTTCTAAAAATGTATATGAATAATAAATATAAAATGTGTACAAATCCTCAAATTACTCAGAAAACATGAACAGTAATAATATGAGAAATAAATAATATAAAAAGAAAAATAATGCAAAAAAAATAGAAACCTATATATATTCACCTTACTCACCCTGCATCTCATTCCTTTCCCCAAAAGGTAACTAAACCACTGTGAACAGGTTGGTGTCACTCCTCTCAATTTTTTCTTATGGATTACTAATCTATCAATACATCTATCTACAAAGACTTGGAATATTTAATGTGAAAAGCATCATTAACAAATGAAAACATCAAGAAAAAAATAGATTCATTTTCTAGAGTAAATTGGGCATCTGTTAAATTGACTAACACAATTCCTGGCACAAGGTTTTAAAGGAAGCAAATTAGAAATTGGGTTACACAATAGAGTTGACGTCATACTGCTCTTATATCTCAGATTTGAGAATAAATGGAAGTCTTTTTCTTCAAGTATGATTGAATGAATCTGATATTTTCCTTGTGAGTTTGTATTAGCATAAGCAAAACTGACCTGAATACATAAACAATTGTTTTATTCAAAGTTTTTCTGCAGTTGTCAGAAGACAGATTAATTAACCTTAAAAATATTTTCTTAGTTCACATAAAATATATAAAATGCTATTTATTTAGGAAAAAGTAATTAATTTTATTCAGGGACGAAAATCACTTTCCTTAAAACAAAATCATTCTGACATTATCAAATATCATAGTGTGGTTAAAGGACAAATTTAAAGTAATTTGCAAAATAAATCTCATTACTTTCCAGAGGCCTTTTGAATTAAGTGAAAGAAACTGTTACCATATTTGACTTTTAACCTTGTTTTTTTTCAAACAGTTGAGCATGCAGAGAAATCAGCAACATTTTAATAGTGACAAATAATCAAATTTCAAATGACCTTTTCAAAAAGCCTTTCAAAAAAATCATTGACACATTTTTTCTAGAGACTTTTTAATATATTTTTCCCTAAAAAAGTTAAAATTCACTTAAACCAAAAACTACTGAAGTGGTAAAATGTGGTTGTTACCTATTATCTCCCTTAGGTAATGTTTAGAATATCAGTAATTCAATTTTTCATTTATTCATTTTCTTCTTCCCTTTAATAATTCTTTGTTGAATGTAACTCTTTGAAAAGTCCTTCTCAGGGAACTGCAGATTATTAAAGAAGTAAATCGTATAGAACCAGATAGTTATTGCTACCAGGAATCTAAAATATGGTAGATGAATTTGAACAAATTGTAAATTTCAAAATATTTAAAGTATTATACAATTATTCTAGGCAATGTAGGCTACAGGTTAATAAGCAGAATAATATTTAGTTGAAAATGAAAGGCTAAATTAATAAGAATTAGGAAGAAATATAGACAAATTAAAGTTCTCTACTCATAATTTTCTCTGTATTTCCATTCTTGTAATCATCATCAATGTTTTTTTTTCTTTTCATTTAAATTTCTGCCATAAACTTGTAACATTTTTCTAGACTATAGTTTCTTTTGATAATATTTAGTCACAAAAATTAGAATCTTTTACATTTCAATCACAAAATGTAATTATTCCAGTCTTGCTAAAAATTTCATTTCTGCCATATAAATAAATTTAAACATTCAAGGCCTTGCAAAATCTTTTAACATTACTTTTTAATTTCTATCACTTCTTTAGATTATAATAATAATGCCTAGCATTTCCAAAGTGCATGAAAAATTGCTTTCCTAAGTTACTAGACTATTTCATTTAATCCTTTTAAGTGCTCTATTATTTGTTCCAATTTACAGATAAAGAGAGATTAAATGACTCATCAATACCATCCAAATGTGTCGCAACCTGACTTGATATCTTCTGACCCCAGCTTAATAACTTTTCTAGCATGCCATTACTGTCTCTACGTTTTCCAAACTAAGCAACCTAAAATTGTTACAAGAAGTACTTACTGGTTTCCTTACTTGTCCAAGACACTACAGTAGGTGCTTGGGATACAAAGTAAAATAGAAAGATGGTATGTCTCCAGAAATACTTCTATTTCTGCTTCTGTTCTTTCCCCTGGAAATTTCTGTGAGGAGATCTCACCTACCAGATGGTCAACACAATTCTGAATGCTCTTCTAGTGAGCGCTTACTAGATGTCAAGCACTATGTTAAAGAATAAGAATGGAAAGGAAAAACAAACAAAACAGTATTTTATGGGCTGCTCTGAAAAGTGTACAAGTCCAGACCAAAAAAAAAAAAAAAACTACCTAAAATATACATTTAACACAGTCTGGTTTTTTCAAACTGGAAAGGGAATGAGAAAGTATGTCACACACATGTATGGAGTCCTCCTGCTCCGATGGGTCTTCCTAGAATCCCTGTTTTTTGCACGTGAACAATATATCGTATTTTTTTTTCTATGCCTTCACTCCATACATTCAAAATTATCTAAACTTTCCTACTTATCTCACCCCACTCATCTCAGGCTGATCACCTGGGGTTGAAATAAGGTTCAAATTTAACTATAATGTCTATTATATCTTTGTTACTAGCCTTCTCTTATAACATTATATCATTTATATTATGCACCAATTTTAAGCTGATGGTTGAGGCATTGACCAAAATAGCTGGTAGACATAATGATGTGTTTTGTAGATTCACTGTTTGTGCCTTCCCACAATTTCCTCATGGCCCATCATTCTGACATTTGACTTACACAAAGACATCAAAGAACATAGTCTGTTCAGTTGGAAAGGAGCCTCTGTAAGGTTTTCTTTTCTTAAATGTATGTGATCCTAGAGAATTATAATTATTCATTTATTATTGAATCAATTTATTCAACTTTCACTGAGAATCCACTCTGAGTAAGGCACTATTCTAGATTGTGATAAACAAGCACGTGTCAGGGTCCACAGACCACCCCCAGGTTTGGTGATTCACTACAAGGACACACAGTACTCATTATATAATTGTACTCATGACCATGATTTATTACAGCAAAAGGAAACAAAGCAAATTCAGCAAAGTGAAGAGGTGCAGAGTGAAGTCCAAAGGAAACCAGGCATAAGCAGCAAAGAGTCCTCTCAGAATGGAGTCACACAAAATACACTGCTTCCTACAGTAATTAGTTGTAACAATATGTGTGAAATGTGTCTACCAGGGAAACTTATTAAAGATTCAATAACAAAGCTTTTATTGAGTGTTGCTTACTAAAGCAATCTCTAACTCGTACAAAAATTTCGGACTCCATGAAAGAAAGGTGATGTTCACCATAAACCATTTTCTTTGTACAGTTTAGGATGCCTGAGTTATTCTTATCAGTCAAGGAATGGTGGGAACCATCCTGAAATCCAATATTTCAAATACCAGAGAAGAGCTTACTTGCAAGCCGACTTTCTGGAGGTGGTAGTCTGAGGCCTGCTATGTTAACTCTTTTCTGCACAAAGTCACGTAAAATCCTTGTTTTGTTGGGACTTATTTTCTAGTATGTGTATGTGTGGGTGGGAGGAGGAGAAAAAATAAGCAGTCAAGTAAATTAAAAATATATATATAGTAAATTCTGATATAGTACTTAATATATGTCCTATAGTCTTTTGAGTGTTTTACATATAACTAATTGAAGTTTTATAGTGATGCTTTGATATAGATATTATTGTAACAATTCCTATTTTACTATGAAAAGCTGAGTCACAGAGAGGTTAAGTAAATTGCCTAAGTCAAACCTCTAGGAAGAAGTGGAGTCAGGAATTTAACTTAAGCAGGAGGGTACTGCTGCTTAAGTTAAATTTTTATCGTAATGCAGTAACCTTTCTAAACAAATAAACAAACAGGAAAATATCCAATAGCAAAATGCTAGGCTGAGAAATAAAACAAGGTCTATCAAAGAAAATGATTGTAAGGGAAGGAATCTCAGTTGATTGACACCACTGGTTGCCTCCCAGCCACCATTGTCCCCCTTTTCAATGCTCACTGAGCTGATGTCATAAAAATTATTTGGCAGAAAGATGGAAAAAGTTGGGTTTCTGATGACATCATTGAGTCATTTCAGAAATTACATCCAGAGCCAACCTTAACTCAGAACTTGCTATCAAGTGAAGTTACACATATTTTTTATGATTTAAGCAAGTTGAATAAGACTTTCTCTTATAACTGTGAACATTTGACTTGGTATAGAAGATTATTTTATATTTGATGGTTAAAAAGTGACTTATTTTAGTAAATGACATTTAGACTGAAACCTGAATGATGGGGAGGAGCTCACAATGCAAAGATAATTTCAGGCAGAGGAAATGATGTAAGACAGGCATACTCTCAGTAAGAAACAAAACAAAGGCCAGAACTGATAGACCATATGCATGAGGATATGGTATAAGAAGTTGAAGTGGTGGGTGAAAACATGCTGGACTTTGGAGACTATTGTAGGGACATGGATATTATCCTATGTGCAGTTAGAAGCTACTGGAAAGTTCTTAGATGGAAAGTGAAATGATATTTATGTTTTTAAGATCACTCTGGCTAACTTTGGAGGATGGCCATTGTGTATGAGAGTTTGGAAGAAAGACAAAATATGGAGATAATTACAGTGTTCAGGTAAAGGATGATGGAATGTTGGATTATGTTGATGAAAGTACAGAATAAGAAAACTGGATAGATTTAGGGGATGTTTTGTATATATGGGCAATAATTATTGATGATAGAGAAATGACAACAAGAGCATCTTTTTTATTGGATTGTTTGTCTTTTTCTTACTGACTTGTAGAGTTTCTTTTTCTCTGGATACAAATCTTTATAATTAATATGTATAGCAAATATTATTTCTATTCCTTTGACTGGCATTTTTTTTTCACACACACACGTACACAATCATTGCCAATTGGCTAACCATATAAAATGTGCTCAACATCATTAACATCATGGAAATTTTAAAAAAAAGCAACACATGAGAGACTTCCATTTAAAAGCTGTAAATGTAAAGGAAATTGGAAATTGTCACTCCTGTCCTTACAACAAGAAAAAGCTAAACATAATAATCATGAATTAATTTTCTTGGAACCAACAGAGAAGTGAGGTTGCAGAAATCTGTAGAAGCAGGCACATCCAGAGAGTCACAGCTGAGAGCTGTGTAGCAAAAATTAAACGGTAATTTTGAGGAACTACTGCTGACTGAATGACAACTTATGTGGCAGTGAGAAAGTCCTGGGGTCATAGAGGAGTGTCCCACACATTTCTGGGTTTTACCTCTACGGACCCCATTATGCTTCCAAGTTGAAAGAGCCCCTCATTGCTCTGTCAGGAGAAGAGAATGATAATCACACACACACACACACACACACACACACACACACACACACACACTAATGGGGGTATTTAAAAGGAATACCAGAACTAACTCCCAGTGGCCAAAGCTGGAACATGTTTTGTCTATGAGGGAAATTAAGATATCTTTTTTTTTTTTTTTTCCATTAAGGACTGTGAAATGGTAACTTTCTTTTTATTTATTTAAATTTTTTTTTTATTGGAGTATAGTTGCTTTACAACCTTGTGTTAGTTTCTACTGTTCAGCAAGGTGAATCAGCTATACATATACATATATTTCCTCTTTTCTGGATTTCCTTCCCATTTAGGTCACCACAGAGTATCGAGTAGAGTTCCTTGTGCTATAGAGTAGGGTCTCATTAGTTATCTATTCTTTTAAATTAATTTTTATTGGAGCATTATTTTAAAGTTTAAACATGTATTAAAATTATTGTTCCTGTATGGCCATTCCTCTCAAGATCTTTTTTTTTTTACTTTTTATTTTATATTGGAGTATAGCTGATTAACAATGTTGTGATAGTTTCAGGTGCACAGCAAAGCAACTCAGCCATACATATACATGTATCCATCCTCCCCCGAACTCCCCTCCTATCCAGCCTGCCACATAACATTGAGGAGAGTTCCCTGTGTTATACAGTAGGTGCTTGTTGGTCATCCATTTTAAATATAACAGTGTGTACATGTCAATCCCAAACTCCCTAACTATCCCTTCCCTCAACACTTCTACCCTGGTAAACGCAAGTTCATTCTCTAAGTCTGTGAGTCTATTTCTGTTTTGTAGATAAGTTCATTTGTATCTTTTTTTTTAGATTCTGCATATAAGTGACATATGCTATTTCTCTTTCTCCGTCTGACTTACTTCACTCAGTATGACAATCTCTAGGTCCATCCATGTTGCTGCAAATGACATTATTTCATTTTTTTTAATAGCTGAGAAATATTCAGTTGTATATATGCACCACATCTTTATCCATTCCTCTGTTGATGGATATTTAGGATACTTCCATGCCTTGGCTATTGTAAACAGCACTGCAATGAACACTGGGCTCATTTATCCTTTTGGAGCATGTTTTTCTCCAGATATATGCCCAGGAGGGGGATTATTTGGTCATATGGTAGTTCTATTTTTACTTTTTTAAGGAACCTCCATAGCGGCTCTTCTCTATAGTGGCTGTACCAATTTACATTTCCACCAACAGTGTAGGAGGGTTTCCCTCTCTCCATGCCCTCTCCAGCATTTATTGTTTGTGGATTTTTTGATGATGGCCATCCTAACTGGAATGAGTCAAGATATCTCCTTTGACAACACCTTGTTTTAGAAGCCTATGAGACAACCAGGCACAATTGTGTTATATAAATCTTGAGGTCTTTGATGACACAAGTGTAAGGCCAACTGGCCCGAGGCAGGGGAACACAATAAGATTCACAGGTTGCATCTGACCTGGAAATTCCCCAGACCACCCAGTTCCAGAAACTGACCTGGAGACATTCCGGACCACCCAGTTCCAGGAGCTCACCTGGGGACCTTGCACCTGGCCCAGCCTTCCCGCCTTTCGAGGGGCAGGACTAACGGTCTCCCAGGATGCCCGAAAAGACCACCAAATAAGGAATACCCTGTGCCCTCCCAGATTCACCACACCTCTTTCCCCTCTTGCCCTATAAAATCTTGCCCAACCCCCGCCTGGGTGCGACTTCTCTGGCCCCTTTCTCTCGGACCAGTGAACCTCGCCCGGGAGCGCTCCCTAATAAAGCTCACTTGAAGCTTTCCTCTGTTTCATGGTGCCGTTTGTTAAGATCCGACCTTACAATAAGGATTATAGAAGTGACTAAATACCTTCTGAAGGAGGAGTTTTTTACCTCCGTGATGAATATTTTCTGCTCTGGGCTTATATTAGGAACTAGGACACAATTGGAAGAAAATCTTATTCTTTAACTCACATAATTATCCCTGTTAGTGCAAACTAGGTTAGTCCTTCAATTTTTGCTCAATTTGATCATTTACACTACATCTATCTCATCAGAATTTCCATTCTCTTTGGTCATGGGTAAAGGTTTATGCTTAACTACCTACAGCACAAACTATTTTCATTTCCAATCTGTTATCCTCTCTTGAGGAGAAATCTCTCTATTTCTATCCTTATTCTATATCCATGTTTTAAAAGGATGTAAAATAATTATACATGAGATTTGGAAATTTTTTTTCTTGTATATTCATCTTGAATGAAAGACCTCTGAATATTATTTCAAAAATTAAGCATTAAGAGTAAAATAACTTTTCAGAGGATTATGACATTTCAATATTTTAGAAAAGTAAATATATTAATATTTTTATGTGTCTTTTCAATTCTTTTAAAAGTAGAAATACTTCACTACACACAAACATAATTACTGTACATGAAGTGGGTGTTTTGTGATAGATTTGTTTATTCTCTTTTGTTTTTGTTTGTGTATCAACTCTTTCATTAAAGCTAATGTGTTGATGAAGCTTCTGCTCTATGTGGGAGACATATTTTCAAACACAACTCTACAAAATATGCAGAGCAGAATTTTATTTTTTACTCAATTTACTAAGTTAAATGCTGCCTTTATTAATGTCAGGTTTAAGTCTGTTTTGTTAAATTAGGATATGTTCAAAAGCATAAAGGTGCTTTTATATGGGTAGCAACCATGTTTCTATAATCCCTGTCTAAACAACAGCAAGAGGCTTCTTGGACATAATATCTTCTTCTTTACAGAGAAGCTGCAGTAATCTTTTTATAATATGCCATTGCCCTTCTCAAAATATCCCAGATTTTCTTATCACCCATAAAATAAAAGCCATGAATTTACTTTGGCCCACAGATTACCTGAACAATCTGGATCATTCACCTTTTCCATTGTACTCCTTCTAGCTTCCTTGATGGTCACTGCACTTCAGTGACACTGGTACTTTTTCTCTTCTTATAATACAACCAATACATGCTCTGATCACAGACTTTGTACTTCTTTTGCCTTGTATTGCCTTAGCTATTTACTTATTTTATTTCTTCGCTTCATTCCTGCCTGTGTACAAATAACACCTCATGAGGAAGTTCTTTCTTGCTTGTCCATTTTATTTAAAATAGTTATCACTCTCTATTTCCTTACTATGTTTAATTTTTCTTAACAATATTTAAACCAGTTTGTATTGTTTCCTCTTCTCACTATATCAACACCAAGTGACACTTATAATGCTAAAAGGTGTTATAAAAAATCACCACAAACTTAGTGGCTTAAAACAACATAAATTTATTATCTTACAGCTCTAGAAATCAGCAACCTAAAATAAGTATAACTGGGCTACAGTCAGGCTACAGTTACAGTCAGGTTTGCAGTCATTCTGGTGACTCTAGGGGAGAAGCCATTCCATACCTTCTCCCCCAGCTAATACAGGTTGACAGCATTTCTTGTCTCATGGCTTTTTCCTCCATCTCCAAAGCCAGTGATGTAGCATCTTCTCTCGTTCAAGTTGCTTTCTTCTCTTTATATGTATCTAAACTTCTGCTTCCTTCTCTAAGATCTCAGTGATTTCACTGGACCCATGTGTATAATCTAGGATAATATCACCATCTTCTTAATTTAGTCATAAATGAAAATTGCCTTTTACAACTTAAGGTAGTACATTCACAGGTTCCAGGGATGAGCGTGACAGCATCATTTTTAGTGGGAGGGGAAAGTTTATTCAGCCTTCCACATTGATATAAATATAGTGTATATTAATTTTTTTCTGTTTCCCCAAATGACATGTTAGTGCCACAAGAACAGAGATTTTTTGTGCTATGAATGTTATTCTATCCTCAACTCCTATCAAAATATCTGACATGTAGTAGGTTCTCAATATAAAAGTAGTAAAATGTCAACAGTTTGTGAAAACTTATATCCTGAAAGTGAGCTCTTAGTACCAATTCCTAATAAACAACTTAAGTGAGTAATCAAAGAGATAAAGATGGATTGTAGTCTATCAATACACACTTGTTCACCTACAAAGTGTCCTTACCCTGGTAGGAAGGCATGTGAGAATGGAGACAAATGAGAAACACTAAGCCAGATTATCCTATAACATGCTACAATTCCAGTGGATTTGTAGGATGTAGATTTCTGAAGGATGCAATGTGCTGTTTTCTTTCTTATGCCTTTTGATATTCAAGTCATACATTTTAGCTAAAAATAAAACCTTTTCTGATTTCAGATTATTCTCATTTTATAGATAACATGCCATCTCAAATCTCATTAGCAGATGCAAATTGGAAGTTTTAAAAATTATTATCCAGATTTTGGACCTCTTTCTTACAGTAAGTATATTTCATAAGGAATATTTTCTCCAATTCCTCAAATTAGTTTGAATAATTTCATCTTTTTTTTGTCTGGTGATTTTTCTCTTTTTGAATTTCCTGCAGTGAGGCTCTAAGTTTGTACAATGTCAGGAACTAATGTATCAATAGATCCTATGCAATATTTTTTCATTCTCTATTTAAACATATCAATCTCATATAAAGATTAAGGGAAATATGAAATTAACATAATTAATTCAAAGAAATTATTTTACAAGAAAAGAGGTCAAGCGGCTAATGGGAGAGTAGTGTGAAAGTCCATCAACACTCAGGTAATTTCATCATTGTTTAAGTTTGCTTTTATGTGTGTGTAATGATACAAATTGTCTCTCTATTTGACACCCTGCTCAAATATAGATGCCATATAATAAAATTATCCGCTTATTTCTCTTGCTTTTTACGTTGAACACAAACTAAGAGTAAACTACTGAAGGGTGAATCTTGTCGTGTATCTCGAAACCCCTCATAATGTCAGTGTTTGTCGTTTTATGATCACCAACTAGTCTATGACATCTTCAATTTCCTGGTCCTCTATTCTAAATGATGTTGGTGCAATTCTGCTGAGTATCACTTTCTCTTTCAACTCAGATAGATATCACATAAAGTAAAAGATTTGTTTAAACTACTTTCAGAATAGACAAGAACTCAGTGTAATCTGTACTAAAATAAAAGCAAAAAAAAGTAAACAAAACATCCACTAAAGACTCTAACTAATAGACAATGATATTCCCTGTTTTTTTAGAGCTGACATGAATTTTCTTATATTTTTTTTATTTCTTGTTTCATTAGAATTTTAGAGAAGTAATTTAGATACATAGATTCCAGACATTTTTATCCTAAATTAAATAACCATTTCTTTATGAAACTCTCACATTATTATTTCAAGTATGTTATGAATTTAGAACTGATATTTGCACGGTCAATTTAAAGCAGTGGTTACCAATGTGAAGGGGGTTACTCTGTTCCCCAGGGAACATTTGCAACCTCAGGAGACATTTTTTGTTGTCCTAAGTAAAAGAAGTGTTATTTGCATCAAGGGCAGAGACCAGGTGTGTGGATGATCTTTCTACAATGCACAGGGCAGTCCTCCACAAAAAGAATTATCCAATCTAAAATGTTAATAGGGTAGAAGTTGAGAAATCCTATTAAAAAAGGATATACAATATACAATGGACTTAATTATAATTTTACTTAATTATAATTAAATATTATTATGCAAGTGTTGAGAGGGAAAAATTTCCCTATATGATATTTTCACTTATTGTTGTTGGCATAGAATCAGGGACACAGATGTTTTCCAGTTCATTATGCATATGAAATAGAGCTTTCAAAAGAAAATTTTGTCAAAACAGTGATGTATATTTTTGTTTTATATAAAAAATAACTGGGAAGTAATCAGACTCTGAAGTTAGTTCAAATAAATGATGATAAGATATATCAGGGACTAAAGGAAAAGTTGGTGGATTCAGTGCTGTATTTTTTTTTTTTAATCTGTTTTTGTTTGAAGATTCCCTAAAGAGAAGTAGAGGACTAAATTAACATACTACAGACTACTGAATAAAAGAGTAATGGAAAAATCACATACAGTATTAGATTAACATGAAACTTGCCATCTTCAGTTGTGGGCCATTAACTCCTCATCAAGGATATAAATATAGCCTCCCTCAGCTAAAACTCTAAATATCTGGGACCATGGATTAACCTCTCAAACATGACAGTATTTAACTTGTCAATTAGGCCTAATGCCTAATTGTCTTTTTTTTAATTTCAGTTTTCTACTTCTGACAATTTTCTTCCCACAGGGACCATAAAGTCAGTCTGTCACTGTAAAATATACTCATTGAAATTTATAAATGAATCCTAATAATATAATATACTACTATTTATAGTCTCATATGATACTATTAGAAAAATCACCACGGACTTGGATTCACAATTTAACTCGATTTGTTCCTACTGAAGGAGTGACTAAATCAATGTTCCTATGCTATTTATCATATCAATGTTTGTATGAAAGTCCCATTGTGGATACCAAAAAATATCTTTTGAAATTAATTAATCTAGTCAAAAATATTATACTGGAAAAAAATCAAGGACCAATCAAAACAATTTCAGATGCTTACAGTATATGCAAAATACCATTTACAAGCAATATATATATATATATATATTATAATTTAGTATGTGTTGCCATCAGACTTATGTTACTTATATTGTATCTGCCAATCACATACCTTGAATGTTATTTAGGAAAAATATGATGTGCAATGAAGAAGAGAAGAAAAAGAAAGAAAGAAAGAAGGAGGAGAAGGAGGAGAAATAAAGGGAGAAAGGGGAGACTAAGAAAGAGGTCATCGGTTTAGCTCCTCTTGTGTACCCAGTTGTCTTTGAACTTGAAAATCTCATTTGGAGTAATTTATCATCAAATACCTAAGAATGTGTCTCTAAGTTTACCATAATCTAAAGGACAAATTTACCACTGATATATATTACTTTTCTTGGACAGAATGTAAAAGTATTTGCTGGTGAGGGTAGTTCCCAACATTTTCCGCAGTATTATCCTAAATATGCAAACTTCTTATTTCCCTTTCTTTGCCTACTTTCCTCTCTACATTTCTTTTTTCTATTTTTTTTTTTTTACTTTCAAGATTGAATTTTGGGTAGAGCTTCTGCCCTCTTTGTCTGTCTCTGCCTTACATTCCCCATAGTAGTCATCTGCAGCTTATTTTACCAAATTTCTTTTTAATTTTTAGCAGAAATCTGAATTTGTTTCATCTGCTAATACTTTTGCAATACTTCAGTCTTTGATTCTAAATTCCTTAAGCCTTTAAATTTGATCTATCAGAAGATAGATCTCCAGCTTTTAATCTCCAACTTTTCCTAGCTGGAATTCACAACAATAGATTACTGAACAGAGGATGCAGTAGCTGTGCAACCTAAAGCTGTAAGGAACAGCATGCTTATCCTGTGCTTTGATACAAAATTATGAACATGAATATCCAAGACCGTGTTAAAACTTTTTCATAATGAAAACTTCATAAACACTCCTATGCTGATTCTCTTTTCAAATAGTAGCAAAAACTTTATATTACATTTTATTTCTGAATGGTGTATATCTACCTGCTTTATGAAAGTTTATCTGTGTTTTAAAATTTTTACCTCTTGCTTAACTTGGCCCCTTTCTTCTCCTACCACATGTAGGTTAAAAGAATTTGCTGGATCCTCTTTTCTCTATTCTAGCCCAGAATTTTGTTCTTGACCACAAGATCAAAATTTGTTTTTAAGTTGCTCCTGTATCTTCCTGAGTTTCTGATGTTCTTATTTCAAAGTCTGAACTTTACTTTTTGTTCATGTACCAAATTCTGAAGACTTTTTTTTAACTTGCTAACTGTGGTTTTCCTTTTGCTTCTGACAAATCTAATTCTTTGAGGGAAAGTGTTCCAAAAACAGATTTTCAAACTTCTTCCTTGATGCTTTTCTTTGTGATAATTCCAGTTTTTATCTTCTTCTCAATATAAGGGGAATACACATTATTTTTTCACACTTATTTTCCTTGTTTATTTATTAAATATATTCCTTCTCAAATACCTTATGTTTGAACTCATATTTTGGATTTTAATTATGCATGTACATATTGAAGATTTGGTGTCATTCCACTTTATTAGCTGTCACTATATAAAATAATAAGAAACCAAAGATAGCCTGACTGGTAAATGATATATCACCCATCAGTTCAAATGCTTGTGCATATAAATTCTTCATGCTCTGTTCATTAACTCAGTTAAATTCTCTTCCAAACAGGATTCTTACTAGTGAAAACAATGTGCTAAATGTGCAAATGTGTCTTCAGGGTGAGTTCCCTGCCAATGGCTGATCCCAACCACTGATCTTGCCCTAATTTTAAAATCTGATTTTTTTAAAGTTTTGAAAAAGAAATTAAATTTGAAACTCCAAGTTTGATTTTTCCAAAGATAATTTTTATTGTTCTTGGAGATCACAATCCCATAAATTATAATGTTTTGCGTAAACACTGGTAACAAACTGATGATATACAACATAAGATAGTTAAACTTCTAATGGAAAGATGGAGATGGTCAGGATGCAAGGTTAATGACTGCAACCCAACCAGGTTATGATGGACAGATGCTTTGGCAACTCAATGTTCCCAGCCCATAAAATCCTTCCCCTTTAGTGTAGGTGGGACCTGTAATTTGCTTCTAACCAACTGGGTATGGCATAGGTGATGGAATGTCATCTTCAGGATTAGTTTATGTTATATGCCAAAGGTCCTTGGAGGTCACTTACTTGATTATATGTTTATAAGACTCTGTCTAAGCTGACTAAAGAGAGAGAGAGTCTCCTTGTTGGCTTGACAAAATATGTACTATGTTAAGGAAGCCCTCATGACAAGGAAATGATGGAAGCCTCTAGGAACTGGGGGTGGCCCCTAGGACCTCCATGCACTTTTCAGCATGTCAAAAAAACCCTGGATCCCACAGTCATGCAGTTGTGAAGAGCATTCTGCAAACAACCTGTATAAGCTTGAAAGTGGATTCTTCCCTAGTCAAGTCTCCAGATGAGAAAGCAGCCCAGTCAAAACCTTGATTGCAGACCTGTGACACCCTGAGCAGAGGACTCAGATAAGCTGTCTTAAGCTGATTCATTTGTAGTAATTTGTTACATAGCAGTAGAGAAATCCCTTTGTTACATATTCCTGAGAGTATAATGTTGCTGACAGATCGCTAAAGACTGCCTTATTTGGCCTTAATCCCTGAATGGCCTCCTTTTGAGGAACTGGGTTGGGAAATATATGCTCTGCAAGTCTCCTTTCATAAAAACTACAGGCCCATATTGGCACTGACTTCATCCAAAGGATAGGTCAATGTTTTTTACAATCATTACAGTCATATAGAGAATGAGTTTCAAGAGACGGAAGGGCAAAGAAAAAAAAAAAACATAAAAAAACTTCTCTATGCATGCAAGAAAGCTAATCCTTTTTAGCTTTTCCATCAATGTCTTAATCCCTGAGCACTATGACTCAATTTTCTGTCCTTGACTCATTTTGGAATGTGTGTGTGTGTGTGTGTGTGTGTGTGTGTGTGTGTGTAATTGGGCTCTTCTTAGAGGCTGGTGTGTGTACACAAAGGCATTTAAAAATCATTTTTGATTTATTCACTTTCGTTGATGACTATAAGAATATGAAACTTTTTAGAGAATATTGTCTATGATAACTTTGCCAAATGGAGAACTATAATCATATAAACATATTTGTACTGCTTCGTTCATATAAAATGTTTTAACTCAGATAAGTTCTTTTGAGTAAGTAAATAAGAGAATAGTTTAATTTTCTTATTCCAAACCTGGTCATAATATTTTGAGTTGGAGAAGGGGAAACCTCAGAGAGACTTGGACTGGATATATAAAGTATATATAGAGTGAAAAGGGGTTGTGAAAATTGTTCCACTAATCAAAAGTCTGTCAAAAGAATTTTGTCACATGTCATTCATCACTAGGGAAATACCAAAAAGTGTTTCTTTAAGTAAAGTTAATCACCTTCAAAAATAATACTATTGATATGGTATAGAAACCTCTAGAATAATTATCTTTTTATTCCAGCTCTTGAAAGTAATCCCTGTAAAGGCCAGCCTTCTCACTTAATGAAAGCACTTGAGCCCACCATTCCACTGACCTCTTCCATGGAGCCCCAGTGAAATATTCTAATTTATGGGAAAACCTTTTAGGGAAAG